>NW_027417324.1:0-122946 GCF_009905375.1 Apium graveolens | reverse complement strand
TTTTCAGATCTTACTTAAAGGATAAATCAGTACTCCTGGAAGTCAGGACTTAAGGATATCAGTATTATATTTCAAGATAATCATCAAGATGGATATTAGAACTAATATGAAGGATTTCATAAGGACCAGCAGTGATTAAAGGAAGAAGATCGAGACAAACATAAGAAGAGATATGCATGAAGAAGGAATTCTATGAAAAATAGAATACTTGGAAGAAAAGATATCTGATTGATATATTTTAGAAAGCAGAATTATATTCCATATCAATTAGCAATTATCTTGTAACTGTGTAGTATATAAACACAAACATAGGGTTTACACTATAAGTGTTATCATTATCGAAAATATTATTCATTGTAACCCTAGCAGCTCTCGTGATATTGGTTCATCACTGAGAGGTAACAGTTCCACACTGTAACAGAGTTTATTATTTCAATAAAGTTTGTTTTCTGTTACTTGAGTTATTAAATTTCGATTTGATTGTACTTTACACTGTATTCACCCCCTCTACAGTATGTGTGTGACCTAACAAGTGGTATCAGAGCCAATCCATTAGCGTACAAATAGTTTAAGATCCATATACAATCATGTCTGAAACAGAAACTCCAACTAAGCCCACCAAAACTGAAGAACCTCCAAAAACACAAATTCAAAGTCGATATGAGACTATCAGAGTTCTCATATTGAGACCATCTGAATATCCCATATGGAAGGTGAGGATGACCATGTTTCTGGAAGCAACAGATCCAGAATATCTTGATAGAATCAAGGAAGGACCTCACAAACCAACCAAGCTCGCGGTTGCAGTTGCAGGTGAAGCAGCAAAGACGGTATCAAAGGAGAAGAGTGATTATACTGCTGAAGATATCGCATCAATTGATAAGGATGCTAAGGTACGACACTTAGTGCATAGTGCCATTGATAATGTAATGTCAAACAGGGTAATAAACTACAAGACTGCAAAGGAGATATGGGATGCCCTGGAAATAAGGTGTCAGGGAACTGATACGATTAAGAAAAATAGGAAGACAATATTCACTCAAGAGTATGAATACTTTGACTCAAAGGCTAATGAGTCATTGACTGATTTATATGATAGATTTGTCAAACTCTTGAATGATCTGTCACTGGTTGATAAGGAGTATGATCTTGAAGATTCAAACCTTAAATTCCTGTTAGCTCTTCCTGAATGTTGGGATTTGAAGGCTACAATAATAAGAGACAACTACAATCTTGATGAAACAACTCTTGATGAAATTTATGGAATGCTCAAGACTCATGAACTTGAGATGGAACAAAGAAGCAAGAGGAAAGGAGGAAAGTCAAGGACAGTTGCTCTTAAGGCTGAAGAAGAATCCCCCAAGGCAGCTACCTCAAGGAAAGACAAGGGTAAAGCTCTTTTCACAAAGTCTGATACTGAGTCATCAAGTTCTGAAAGTGATGATGACTCAGAATCTGAAAGCTTGCCTGAGATGGATGTTGATGAAGAGATGATAAAGCTGTGTGCTCTTATGGTGAAAGGGATCACAAAGATTGTATACAGAAAGTTTAGGAAGGGAAAGAAGTTTTCCAGGAAAGGCACAAGTTCTGATAAGAAGAATTTCAGAAGATCTGAGGGCAGAGGAGGAAAGTCTGACAGAGGAGACTATACCAATGTCAAATGCTATAACTGTGGTGAGAAAGGCCGCATATCTCCTGATTGCAAGAAAGTAAAGAGTGACAAAGGCAAGGCTCTTGTCACAAAGAAGAAAAGCTGGACAGACACCTCAGATTCTGAAAGTGAGGAGAATTACGCCTTGATGGCAAATGCTGATAAGGGAAGTGTTGAAAGCAGTTCTGAAGCTGCTGAATCAAAGGTACCTCAAACTACTTATGCTTTTCATACTGATGATATTAATGAGTTGAGAATATATCTTAAAACCATGTTTGTTAGTTATAGAGATCAAACTTTAACATGTAAAAGATTAACTTCTGAAAATCTTGCTTTTAAGAAAAGAAATGATTTCTTAGAAAAAGAGTTAGTTATGTTCCATCAAACTCAGAAAGATAGAGATGATGCGTTTTATGTTAGGGATGAAGTGATAAAAATGAATGAATCTCTAAAAACTGGGTTAGAAAAGGAAAGAGAGGTTATCAGGACTTGGACTAACTCTGGCAGAACAACTCAGAATTTGTTAAGTAGTGAAAACTGGAAAGAGGGCTTAGGTTATGGAGAGGATAAGAATGATAAAGGAACTGTAGAAATTAAGTCTGTGGTTGTTAAGCAAAAGCCAAAGTTAAAACCTGTTAAGTTTGTAGCTGTAAAGTCTGAAAATGAGAAATTAGAAGTTAAAAAGGGATTAACTTCTGACAAACTAAAACAGGAAAAGACAGCTGAAGTAAACATAGGCTTAATAACTAAGAAGCAGCTTAAGCATAAGCTGAAAGATGTTAAGAATGCAAACAAGGTAAAATCACCTAGGAAAAATAGGAATGGAAAGGAAGGTGTGAATAAAAGCAATGATTATAAACCTGTTCCTAAAGCTCCTAGGAAAATGTGTCATAACTGTGGAAGTTCTAACCATCTGGCTTCTTTTTGCAGTAAGAATAAGAACATAAACTCCTTACCTTCAAAGTCAGGAGTTAAGAGTCAGTCTGTTAGATATAAGCCACAAAATCCTTGTTTTCATTGTGGTAGTTTATGACATTCCATTTATACTTGTAAGGAATATCATAGTTTATACTATGATTATTATCAAATAAAACCTTCTTTAAAGAAAGTTTCCATTGTTCCTTCTAGTGTAAATTCTGATTCAAAGTCTGATAGTGTAAACTCTGATAAGAAAAATGTTAACATAAACTCTAATGCTAAATCCGCGGCAAATGTTAACAAACATGATAAGGCCAAAGGATCCAAGCAAGTCTGGGTCCTTAACACTAATCATTAGTGGTCTTTGTGATTGCAGGGTAACAGGAAAAACATCCTAGTTCTGGACAGTGAATGTTCAGGACATATGACTGGAAATAAGGCCCTGCTATCAGACTTTGTGGAGAAAGCTGGCCCAAGTGTTTCTTATGGAGATGCCAACATTGGAAAAATACTGGGATATGGCAATATCAATCTTGGGAATGTCATCATTAGAGAAGTAGCTCTGGTCTCAGGTGTTAAACACAATCTGCTGAGTATAAGTCAAATCTGTGACAGAGGTTATCATGTTGATTTCTTTGAAGAACACTGTGAAGTTGTGAGTAAATCTACAGGCAAAGTTGTTCTGAAAGGATACAGACGTGGTAACATTTATGAAGCCAAGCTTTCAACAAGTACTGATGGTTCTGCAATCTGTCTGATGAGTAGAGCATCAATTGAAGAAAGCTGGAATTGGCACAAGAAACTCTCTCATTTACATTTCAACAATATAAATGAGTTGGTCAAGAAAGATCTTGTGAGAGGACTGCCAAAGTCAGTATTTGCTCCTGATGGCCTTTGTGACCCTTGTCAAAAGGCTAAACAAAGAAAATCCTCATTCAAGAGCAAGACTGAATCATCAATTCTTGAGCCTTATCACCTACTACATGTTAATCTATTTGGTCCAGTAAATGTCATGTCTATTGCAAAGAAGAAATATGCTATGGTCATAGTGGATGAGTTCACCAGATACACATGGGTGTATTTCTTGCACACAAAAAGTGAAACTGCATCTATCTTGATTGATCATGTCAGGCAACTGGATAAATTGGTCTAAGATTCTGTGAAAATTATAAGGAGTGATAATGGTATTGAGTTCAAGAATCTGATAATGGAAGAGTTTTGCAAAAACCATGGAATCAAGCAGGAATTCTCTGCTCCTGGAACTCCACAGCAAAATGGAGTTGTTGAAAGGAAGAATAAAACTCTCATTGAAGCTGCACGTACAATGCTTGAAGAAGCAAAGCTTCCAACCTATTTCTGGGCTGAAGCTGTGCAGACTGCTTGTTTTACTCAAAATACAACACTCATTAACAAGCAAGGAAAGACACCATATGAGATGGTGAAGAAAAAGAAGCCAAATCTGAAGTATTTTCATGTATTTGGATGCAAGTGTTTTGTTCTTAAGACTCATCCTGAACAGCTATCCAAATTTGATCTAAAAGTTGATGAAGGAATCTTTGTTGGATATCCACTTTCCACAAAAGCCTTCAGAGTCTTTGAGAACAAGAGTGGTCATGGAATCTATCAATGTCTCTTTTGATGATTAGAAGATTACTGGACTTGAAGATTTTATTGATCATGATCAGCTGAGATTTGAAAATGAAGACTCAAATTCTGATACTGAAAATCCTGACAATATAAGTCCTGATACTGCACACTCTGATGGATTAAACTCTGATGTTATTGAAACTGTGGTGACTACGCCAAAGGAAGATGCACCTATGCAGGGGGAGCATACTCAAGATCTTACCACATCTCAAGAAGCATCAGAATATACATCTGGCTCTTCAAGTTCTGATTCGTCAAGTTCTGATAAGCCAAGTTCTGATAGTACTGAAAATCTAAATTCTGAAGAATCCAACTCAGAGAGCATAGTTTCAGGGGGAGCATCATAAAATGAAAATGAAGATATCATGGATCATGGGGGAGCATCCAGTTCTAGAGAAAACCTTCCATCTGCAAGGAAGTGGACTAAATCACCTACACCTGATTTGATAATTGGAAATCCTGATGCAGGTGTCAGAACTAGAACAGGTACTTCAAACTGAATGTCTTTAAAATTCTTTTCTTTCTCAGACTGAGCCAAAGAAAGTGGAAGAAGCTCTTCAAGATGCTGATTGGGTGCAAGCAATGCAGGAAGAGTTAAATGAATTTGAAAGGAACAAAGTCTGGACCCTAGTGCCAAGACCAAAGAACAGATCTGTTGTTGGTACAAAATGGGTATTCAGAAACAAAACTGATAGTGATGGAATAATTACAAGGAATAAGGCAAGGTTGGTTGCAAAAAGATATTCTCAACAGGAGGGAATTGATTATGATGAAATATTTGCACCAGTTGCTAGATTGGAAGCCATAAGGATATTTTTGGCTTATGCGGCTCACAAAAAGTTTACTGTCTTTCAAATGGATGTGAAAAGTGCTTTTCTCAATGGAGAATTGGAGGAAGAAGTATATGTTGAACAACCTCCAGGCTTTGTACATTCCAAAATATCCAGATTATGTCTACAGGCTTGATAAAGCACTTTATGGACTTAAACAAGCTCCTAGAGCATGGTATGAGACTTTAGCTCAGTTTCTTCTGAAAAGTGGATTTAACAGAGGAACTATAGACAAAACACTGTTCTACCTCAACCATGGAAAGGACTTACTTCTGGTCCATAATTATGTTGATGATATCATTTTTGGGTCTACAAATGACAGACTTTGCAAGAAGTTTGCCAAACTGATACAGTCAAGGTATCAGATGAGTATGATGGGGGAACTTAGCTATTTTCTGGGCCTTCAAGTCAAGCAGAATGAAGAAGGCACTTTTACCTGTCAAACTAAGTACACCAGAAACTTGCTGAAGAAATTTGGAATGCAAGATTGTTCAAGTGCATCCACTCTCATGGCCACTGCAATAAAACTGGATAAGGATACTGGTAAATCAGTAGATATTACTGATTATAGAGGTATGATTGGCTCTCTACTCTATCTAACTGCTAGTAGACCTGATATCATGTATGATACCTATCTTTGTGCAAGATTTCAAGCAGATCCAAGAGAACCTCACTTAACAGCTGTAAAAAGAATATTCAAGTATCTTAAGGGAACAGCTGATCTGGGATTGTGATATCCCAGAGAATCAGATTTTAAACTAATAGGTTACTCAGATGCAGATTTTGCAGGTTGCAAAATTGACAGGAAAAGCACAAGTGGAAGCTGCCAATTTCTTGGAGGCAGATTGGTTTCTTGGTTTAGCAAGAAACAAAAGTCAATTTCCACATCAACTGCAGAAGCAGAGTACATTGCTGCAGGAAGCTGTTGTGCACATATTCTTTAGATGAAGAATCAGTTACTAGATTGTGGGTTAACATATTTCAAAATCCCTATTTACTGAGATAATCAAAGTGCTATTGCTATGACAGGTCATCCAGTTCAACACTCAATGACAAAGCACATCAGCATCAGGTACCACATCATCAGGGAACATGTGGATGAAGGTACAGTGGAATTGCATTTTGTTCCAACAGATCAACAACTAGCAGATATCTTCACCAAACCATTGTGTGAAGCTACTTTTACAAGATTGGTAAATGAACTTGGAATGTTTTCAGGTTCTTTTTCTAAATCTGCTTAGTTTTGTTCTGATGCATCAGACTTTTTGATCAGTATTTACAGAAATTACTCTCTTTGTGTATTCTGTGCTTAATTGAAAACTTGCTTAAGTACTGACTGTTGTCTGATGTAACTTTCTAAACTCTGATAGTGATATGTCTGTTTATGTAACTATTCAATCCTATGAGGATACCTGTGCTAGATGCTGACCTAGTAGTCTTTAATAAACTAGGGATCCCATGTTAGAAGTAATTATTTTTGTGGAAATCTATTGACACAAGCAAATTCTGATATTGAGCTTAGTTGAGTTTACTTTGTCTATCTTATTACTAAGTCACAAACTAGAATAATGCTTCTCATCTGTTAAGTTCTGATGCTAGTAAATCTGTTGAATGTCCTAAGTGTTGATAAAATTCTCTTATCAAAAGAAAAAGAAAAGAATCAAGGATTAAAATCAGGTACTCCTTTGAGATCTAGAGTACAAATGTGGAAGGGACTGACCCAAGTGTATTGCTGGTATTAAGTAAATATGCATCAGAAAAGCAAAATATTTTCTTGGTGACTTTTCACACTCAATGATTACTAGAGAAATACTCTGATAATAGCATTAATTTTGATAAGCAGTCGTGACTCACTTACACTGAGAAGCCACTGTACAATGGAATTTAAAAAGATGCACAAAATTAGCACAAAATAGTTGAGGTGGACTCAAGCATGAACTCATTCAATAGTAGGTTTCAGAATAATGACAGGTTTTTAGTAAAGTTTTAGTTATGCCTTATTTCTAAGATGTACTAAAGTGAATCAGACTTTACTCTTTGTCTGATATCTAGCTTAATGCACACACTAAACACTCCATATGAATGATGAAAATTACTGTGGTGATCTATGTTATTTTAGCTGAACAGTTTCTGTGTCACATTGCACAAATTCTGAGGACAAGTACTGATTGCACGTTCTGATGATTAAGTTCTGAAGAATCTATATCAGAATTTATGTGAGGACTTACTAATATAGGCATTCATTTTCTCGAGTTAAGAAATCATGTTCTGATAACTGTTAAGTTCTGATATACGTCTAAGTTCTGATATTAAAATCTGATCCTTTACTTGATTTATTCGTGGATAAAATCTAAAAACAGTCTCATTTTAAATCAGAACATGTTTGGGTAGAATATTAACAGTCAATATCATTAGGGATAGTGGTTCACGTACATGTACAGTAATGTTTACTTGTTACTTATGCGCATTAAACCCTGACTTACACTTCCAATGACATTTTTTCATCTTCCCAGTCTAGGGAGACAAGGTAGAATTAACTCTACCTGTTAGCATTAAATTTCCTTGCGTCTCCTGGCATTCTTTTGCCTATATAAACAACCACTTCACATCAGCCTTCACATCAACTCTTTTATCACAAACTCACCTTCATTCTCTTTATATCAAAAACACCATGGTCAATTACAACATGTTTTTGAACTATGAAACATTCAACATGGAGCTGAGCTGTGAAGCCTGGCAGCAGGAATGGTACGTCACTGCCATTCCTGATGAGATATGGGACTCAATTCCCCAGGAGGTACTCACCCACCTCCTGTTCTTCTACATGGATTACCATCGCCATCTGGAGCGATTGGAGGAGGAAAGGCTGGAAGCTCTCCGCCAGCAAGAGCGAATCATCAGACTCGCTATTCTGTTTGTCGAGAGTAGGAAGAAGAAATGATTTATTTTCTTCTTCTGGTTTTTCTTCATCGTCAGCCTTGCCCTGCTTCTTGAGCTAGGACAAAGGCTGTTGACGTTAGGTTTAGCAGCTTAGGACAATCTTTTAAAAGTTTTGATGTAATTTAAATTTCATGAATGTATTCTCTTAATATATTAATGAAATTTCTTTTTTTGCAAGTTCTTGTCTCTGAGATGTTCTGTAATGCATTGATAAATCCTGATAAATATTCATATTCTAATGACCATTTCATATTTTGATTTATATTAGTTCTGATTTTATATTATCAGTACTTGTTCACTTGATTTATTTTGGTCATTCACACTCGAATTTTTTTTTCAGAATATTGGTATTGCAGTGAAAAATAATTGAATAAGTGGGAACAATTTCAATTTTGAATTAAGACTGATTTACCTTGATTAATGGAATTACTGGATAAGTGGAACGATTTTTCCTTGATAAACTGCAAGTGGGTAAGTAATGATTATTGTTTTCCCGTGCCCATTAACTATTCATTATTACTGCATGTCTGACGGTGTCCAACAGTTACATTTTTTTTAAAAGCATAAGTAAGACAGATAGAGGATTTTCTAATCTTTTATTCACTTTTATACTTTATCGCTCTATTTGCTTTTACTCTCTTTCTTCTCCAGACGTTGGTTTTTCATATAGACATTTTATCAAACACCTAACAGGCACTCTTAAATCTCGATTATTTTCATGGCACCTAAGGATTTGATCATTGATGGAGCTAAATTTGTTCCAAATAACTATGCTGCAATTCTTGATAATGCTGAAGCTCCATTTGAGTTGTATTTTGTGCAAGATCTTCTTGCACACAGTGAAATTGGGTATGCATTGACCCAACCTTCAACCTTTTCGAGCCAACAAGTTCTGACATTTTGGAGGACTGGAAACTTTGATAATGGTGGTCCAAATGGTACTCCTAGTATTGTTTTCGAAGTGGATGATTCTACATATGGGATAACTCCTGGTACAATTCGCAAGGCTCTACATCTACCAGAAGGATGTACTTTTTCAACCCCGGAGGAATCAGCTCTAAAAGAGTTCATGGCTAGTTTGGGGTATGAGTAGAGTTTGGCAAAGCTTGGACAGTTGAAACGGGCTCATATTAGAAAGGAATATAGTTTCTTCTTTGACTGCATCACTAAAGCTTTTGGGAATAAGTGTTCAAACTTTGATGCTATCCCTATAATGAGTCAGCACATCGAGTATGCTATCATTAACCAAACTCATTTTGATTTTGCAAATGTTGTGATAGGTTTTATTGGGGATAGGATGACAGAAGATAGAAATGTTGTCTACTTTACTAGATTTTGTCAGCTTATTTTTAACCATTGTTGTGCTGATGAACCCCAACCTACCACTGACTTAACTCCATCTTTCAAAATTGCAAAACGAGCCTTTAATGATTTGGTAAATGCTGATGTTAAGAAAAAGGTTGTTAACCTTTACAGATTCCTCAATCTATAAAACAAAACTTAGTAAATGTTGATCCTGACATCTACATATCTGTTTATCCTGATGTCCAACCAACCACCACATCTCAAACACCACAACAACCATCAGAACATATCATTCATACTACTCAACCTACCCTCAAGACATATCTTAAATCATATCTCTCCACTTCACAGACAGCAAAACCTTCATCCTCAGCACCTACTGTGAAGCCTTCATCTTCCAAGCCTAAGAGGACAAAGACTGTTCATCAAACACCTCAGAAGAGAAGGAGGATTGTTTTGAGAGATGAATCTGATAGTGAGGAACAGGTTCCTACTTCAGAACCTGTTGATAAAGAAGCTGAGAAAGTTCCTTCTCAGAAGGATTCCGCAATTGGGGGATCTAAGCTTCTCAAAAGGCTTAGAAGAATGACTGTTGATGAAACTCCAAAGGAATCCATACCTTCAAAGAGATACAAGCAACAGAGGGCAAAAAGGCCAGTTTCAGATGATGAGGAAGCAGCAGCTAAGGAAGGAGATCAGAAATCTCTGATCTCACAAGAACCAGAATCTGCTAAAGCCACTGCTTCTCCATTAACTCCAACTGAGGAAGCTGCTACTGAAAAGGCCAACACACCATCTGTGTCTCCTAAGACTGTATCTCCTGTTGACTCAGGCACAAGTGCTGATATTGATATCCACAACTTGGTTGTGCCTGAAGTACTTTACTTAGAAGCTCCAACAACAACTAATCCATCAACAACACCTGTTACTGATGCTGCTCAAACTCCAGAATTACCTACTACACCTTCTCTGCATCAAGATGCTGATGATCAGAATATAAGGGAGCATCAGGATATGGCTGTTGATCAGAACTTGGAAACAGATCAGCAATTAGAGGATGATGTTGAAGCCTCCATTGCTACTCATACTGTTGTTTTATCAGAAGATACTGATTTTGTAAGTTCTGATGCTATAAATACTGGAGATACTGGTGATGCTGCTCCAACTGCAAATGCTGATGAATCAGGTCCTTCAGGACATGCACCTCAACAAACTGTTCTTAAATATGAACTTGTTAAGAAGTTTGTTACAAGAGAAGCACCAGTGCCTTGGAGTGAAACTCCTGCAGGACAGGAGTGGACTAAGGAATGGAACTCAGTTACCTGTGCTCCAACTGCACAGCATCTGGCTGAGCACTTGACAAAAGCTGATGAGATGTTAAATACTGATGATTTCAAAACACAGCTTAGAGTCACTGCATTGAGTACTAAACATTTACAAGGTCTCCATTCACCTACTCATGCAGAGTTACATCACTTACGGGAAGAATTAATGAAGCAAGAATAAGTTCAGAAGATTGACAAGAAAAAATTCTTCCAACCTACCTTTGACAGAGTTGCTTATATTGAGAAGACTCAAGAGTCACAACAAGCTCAGATTGATGATATTCTGAAAAATCAAGCTTCTCAGCAATCTCAACTTAATGAAATCCAAGCCTTAGTGGAATTTCTTGTCTCTCTTCTCTTACCTGCTGATGCCAAAAAGGGGGAGAAAGTAATTAAGTCCAAATGCAAAAACTGATAAGACACTAAAGGGGAAGGATGATGAAAAGGATGATCAAGGAAACCCTGGAATGGGTAGAGGTCATAGTCGAGGTAGAGGTTTCTCATCAAGAAAAGCTGAAATCACAAGTCACAGGACAAGTTCTGATACTGGAAAAAGAATTAGTTCTGCTACTGGTAAAAGGATAAGTTCTGATGAACTTTTAGATCTTCATGAAGAAATGTCAAGACAGTTATTTCTTCAGGAAAATCCAGGAATGGACTTGGAGAGTTTAATGGAAGAAGAAGCCAGACTGAAATCAAAAAAAGTCACATCTAAATCTGAAGCTTCTGGTAAAAAGACTCTTCCAAAACTCAAGGGCATTGTGATAAAAGAAAGGACAAATTCTGAAGCAATCATGGCTGAATCACAACCGCAGATAGATCCAAGATCCAAGGGTAAAGAAAAAGTTGGTGAACCTATCAAGGTTTATGTGCCTCCTGTGGATGAAGAAATTACTGATAAAAAGGATGATCTTGCTCTAACTTCAAGAAAAGTTTTTTAAGACAACCTCTGACATGGCTCAAGTTGTTCAGAGTCAAGAGACAGTAAGTTCTGATATTTTGAAGAAGCAAGTAACCTCTGACATAGCTCAAGTTAACTTGATATCAGAAGATAAATCAAAGAAACTCCTACAAAGATTCACTAAAGCAAAACAGACTCAACCTTTGAAGACTGCTGCAAGTGGTTTTGAAGCAAGAGTAGTTACTGGAAAGGAAGCAAGAGATAAAACTGGATTGGGAAGTGCTGATGAAAGAAGAATACAGAACACTACCAATGATCCAACTTCCTTGAGTGAACCAGGTATTGGAGCAACTCCTGAGAGATTGAATCAACTGGAATCTGTACAAATGGTTTACCATACCTACTTGAAAGAACACATTTTGTTGTACTTCATGACAGATGGTAGGGTTTATCATATAAGGCAAAATGCCATTCCATTGAAGTATTTTGAAGGACTGGAGCATGTACTATTCTTACTTCAAGTGAATGACAGATTAACAGAAAGTGCTGCAAACTATTTGAAGGATCAGATTCAGAGACATTAAAGGGTTTATTCTGTTAAGTCTGACAGCACATATCTTCCAAAGTACAGAGATCACAAAGGTGATATAGTTGAAATGAAGCCCAACATTGCTAAGATTATAATTACCTTTCTGGGTTACAGGGCTGTGGAATTCAATCTTGAGTCTGATAAGGCATATTTGATCAGACTGGATCAGGATATAAGAAAAGCTAAGATTAATGATCTTAGGGCTGCAATCTTTCAAATTGGTGAAGATACTGCAGAACTTAAAGATGTTAAAAGAAGGATGATTGATGAACTCAGATATGCTGAGAGATGTTTGTTGAAGAACTATCTCAGAATAACTCCTGACATTAGAGAGATCAGAAGATGAAGCCAAGTCAAGATCTACAACTACTTAAATTCTGATATTTGTACAGACTGAAGTTGTTATCAGAAGTTAAAGATTGGTAAATCTTTAAGGACTGTAAGTTGTAGTTATCTAGTCTAATTCTCATGCATTTGTACTTAATGTTTTTGACATCATCAAATATCTGTTAAACTTGTATATTATGCTAATTTACAAGTTGGGGGAGATTGTTAGATATATTTGATAATGTCATGGCTAATATGATTTATGTTTAGTTTTCAGATCTTACTTAAACAGAATAAATCAGTACTTACTGGAAGTCAGGACTTAAGGATATTAGTACTTATATTATCAGGAGATAATCATCAGAAGATGGATATCAGAACTTAAGTACTGAAGGATATTCAGATAAGGACAGCAGCTGATTAAAGGAAAGAAGATTGAGACAAACATAAGAAGAGGTATGCATGAAGAAGGAATTCTATGAAAAATAGTATACTTGGAAGAAAAGATATCTGATTGATATATTTTAGGAAGCAGAATTATATTCCATATCAATTAGCAATTATCTTGTAACTGTGTAGTATATAAACACAGACATAGGGTTTACACTATAAGTGTTATCATTATCGAAAATATTATTCATTGTAACCCTAGCAGCTCTCGTGATATTGGTTCATCACTGAGAGGTAACAGTTCCACACTGTAACAGAGTTTATTGTTTCAATAAAGTTTGTTTACTGTTACTTGTGTTATTAAAGTTCGATTTGATTGTACTTTACACTGTATTCACCCCCTCTACAGTGTGTGTGTGTGACCTAACAAGTTTTTATCAGAAATATAAAGAACTGTTATATTTTAATACTTGTTCGAAACATCTATACAATTGTATCCAACCCCTCTTAAACAATTGTATTACTACTGGAAACAAAAGTACAAAGTGCAAATTCTGAGGAGTGACAATGGGACGGAGTTCAAAAAAAGCAAGATGGATGAGATATGTTGATATAAGGGAATCTCTCAACAATTCTCAGCTCCGGGAACACCTTAACAAAATGGTGTTTCCACTACGTCATATATGGTCTATCGTTACATTTCAGCATGGGTGTTACCTTATACTATTTTACTATAATATGAAATTTGCACCCTATCACAACACTCACAGTATGGGGGTTACCATAGCTATAATACTATATTACCATAGCTCAATAAGGTGTTAGGAAGAGCTACACAAGAGACTGTGTTGCCACAGACTATGAATAAAGAAAATTTAAATTTTAACAAAAAACATTATCTTTAAAATTAATTGTTTTGGATAAAATAATTTATTTACTTGTCCTAGAAACTACAACTATATTAATTAATTTATTTATTTATAGTTGATAACCATTAAAATAGTTCAATTAATTAAATTTAAAATTAAACGAATAAATTTTAAAATTAAGTTTAATAAATATTGATTGAAATGAGTAAAACATTTGACTATAAAAATTATATTAAAGCCAATAATAGCTTTAAATTTTCTACAAAATTATTAGATTCATAGTCATATTACATTCATTATAATATATAGAATTAAAAAAATTAAAATATTTTAAAATTTTAAAAACAAAATTAATGGGCTGGGCTGGTGATATTTTTTTGAGTTTATGCCGCTAAAAATTGGGTTTTGGACAGCCACTCTTAAACAAACCGGGGAAACAAAATTTTCAGAAAGTAATAAAATTTTAACTCCCTCTCTTCGGTCAAACACCCACACTTATCTCTCCGTTTAAATTAGGGCTTCTCTCCTCAGTTTCTCTCTATTTTCATCGTTCAAAATTAGGGTTTCAAGTTGCGAATCAATTCTACAACAATCCACAAGCAATCGAATCGGCGTTGCAGATAATGAAAATGGGAGACAAGTCTGATGATGTGTAAGCTTCGGTTAAAATGCGAGAACGACATTCAATCTCACCAAGACTTCATGTGACGCCCTCCAAACCCGGGTCAGAAGTTTGGGGTTCACAACATACACACAACATATATAAACCTATTTATGAAAATAATATATGCAAAGACCCTACTTACCATAACTACGGATCGCAACAGGGTAAAGTATGCACACAAGCCACAACCTTATTTATATTACAAACGTACCAAATCCCAAATTAGTTCAACTTACAAATGGAAATAAAACATTCTTACAAACTTTCAACCTAAACCAAGACAACCATCCTCTGCTAGTTTATTCCATTTCAACCTGAAAATCTAGCACGCACACTTGTCTGGGGATCCTCGCTACAACCAGCTTTCTTTTTAACTGGAAAAGAACATAAACAGAATCACAAGAGTGGGCTAACTAGCTTAGCAACTCACAGTGACAATACCGAGATTAAACAATGATCAATTGAAACGATATAGGGAATCAAATTCCTTGATAAGTAATTATTAGAATTGGATATTCACTTTTCATTTTAAAAACCAAGGTTAGGCTGCTGATCAGTCACACACTAACCCCGAGCAAGGCACATAGTTCTGCTCTATATACTCTATATACTGGATTTGAGGCACACATTGGTCTAATATGACCACGAATCTGGTCCACATTTAAAAACAATCCAATTCTATAATATCAACATGATAAATAATCTAATTAGTAAGCATAATCATAATCAATATTTATCTCGAAGCATGTGATGATTCATAATACCATGAAGGTATAACAAGGTAAATATCAAGAATGACTACCAGCCTGGGAAATAATCAGATAATAGAACAACAAGGGTTTAAAGATTGCAAGGTTTAATCTTCTGATATACAAGGTTTGAAGGTTCGTACGTTAAGCACTTCCATTTCAGTGATCTATGTATGGTATATATGTATTTGTGGAGTAGTATCGTATATCTGTGGTTCGTATCTGGGAATTCAACAATCAATGGTTTACAAAGAAAAAGGCTTACGGCTCAAAGATAAATAACAAGATTCAGGGATTAGGGTTAAGTACTTCAAAGTACTTGCAATAAAAAACAAACTATCTTAATACATATCAAGATGGTTCAAGAAATAATTGCAGTATAACAAGAATGAACTGAAATATTTGCCTTATTTTAATCCGCTTTCATTGTACTTGTATTCGTCTATTGATCCTTACTCACTGAACAATTGATTTCCCTCTCTACGTCTCGCTTCCTCTGTTATACATTAAAAGTATTTATCAATACTTATTCTCATCTCATTCTATTCGTTACAAGCTTCAATCTACCTTTTGTTTCTTCCAAATCCGACGTACGGATTGAAATTTACGATAAAAACCGTCAAATATTATACACATAAGCTGATTACACATCAATCAGATCACATATAACATATAGCACGTAAGATATTTGATCTAAATAATTTTCAAAGAAGATTCGGAGTTAAAATAATTTTCCGGGTATTTAATACGTATTTTTGAACATTTTTCGGAATTCAAACGGGTCAATGAATCATTTTATAATTAAATAACAAGGTTCGAACACCCGAATCTCACTTTAAAATCATTTAATAATGATTATCGAGCCTTGAAAATAATATTTTAAAACTCAAAACTATTTTTCAGAATTTTTAAATCAAAAGAAATAATTAAATCTAATTAAATAATCAATTAAATTAATTAATAACTAATTAAATATATAAATTAATTAATATTTAAATTAATTTACTAATTAAATAATTAATTATCTAAAAAATTAATTAATTAAATAATTTTGATTTATTTTCGAATTAAAAAATAATTTTCAAAATTAAAAATAATGAATTTTGGAATTTTAAATAATTGAAAACAATTTTTAAAAATAATTATAAACAGAAATATAATTTTTGTAAATTTTTAAAACAGAAATCTGGTTTTTGTAAGTTTTTAAAATAAAAGTACAGGTTTTGCAAATTTTGAAAACTAGGGGGTCAAACGGTAAGTTGACCGTCTTCCCCGTTTTTTCCTCGCCGGCAGTCGCCATTAACGGCGATCTCGGGCTTTTTCCGGCCAACTAATAACTGCCCAAAATCATCCCAAATTCATATGACATGTTCTTCTCGATATCAAGAACTCATTTGCAAGGTTACTTTTAGCAAACACAACCGATTTCGGCCGAAAAAATCATCCAAAGTTTTCACCGCCGTTTGAATCAATTTTCTGATCAGCCCTTTTCAGTTATCCTCCGTTCAACACATATACATCAATCGATTCATTTTTCAACGATCTATTCATTGGTGTAATCAGTTTAAGCTAATAACCCTTGAATCAAAAACACCTAAAAATCAATTAAGAACATTCATACTATATAAACCCTAATTTAATTAATTCGAGAATCAAACCTCGTTTTCTATATGTTATTGAACTCCAAATTCAACATATAATATACCAAAATGATCAACACAGAATCATCCCAAATTCATAGGACATGTTCTTCTCGATATCAGGAACTCATCTGCAAGGTTACTTTGAGCAAACACAACCGATTTCGGCCGGAATACTCATCCTAAGTTTCCGCCGCCGTTTGAATCAATTTTTCATTAAACCATTTTTATTTATCCTATGTTCAACACAAATACATCAATCGATTAATTTTTTAATGATCTATTCAATGGTGTAATCAATTTAAGCTAATAACCCTTGAATAAAAAACACCTAAAAATCAATTAAGAACATTCATACTATATAAAACCTAATTTAATTAATTCGAGAATCAAACTTCATTTTCTATATGTTATTGAACTCCAAATTCAACATATAATATACCAAAATGATCGGGACAAAATTATCATCAAATCATACGAACAACATCAAAATTAAAAATTCATATATTAATCATAATTAAATTCGAATTAAAATAAATACATATAAAAATACCTTTAATTTTTGCAGTAAAACAAGTTGTAGATTCTGAAAGTACTTTTCCCGAGCTTCGATTCGGTTATTCACACGCTTGATTTCGATTTCGATAACGCCTTCGTTTTGAGGTTTGATTTTAAAGAACGCGACGAATATTCGAGTTTTCTATGTAAATTATATAATTTAACTGTTTGTTTATGATTATCTATATAAAATAAAATAAGAAAAAGGTTGTTTATACTTATGGAATATTAATACCTGTTGGATCATATCGGATAAGAAAAATTGATTATTTAGCCGCTAAGTAACTATAAAAATGATCTAATTTGATACCAGTTTAAGATAATCATCAAAACCAGACTTCTTATAATATACCATACGAGAAGATAACGTAATAATTTAATCAAAAGATCCCGTCTCTCGAGAATACGGGTTTAATTGATCTATCGAAATGATTATCGTATTGAAAATTTCGCGCCGGGACTCGTACCGGTCAAACCGTATTCCGTATGAAAAAAGTCAAAACATAAAAAAATATTCAGAATAATCAGATTAGGTTAAGAAGGAGTTTTCCGGAGACTTTCGGGTTGTAAAAACGCAAAAATGGTTGAAATTGGACGATTCCCAGTTTTATAAAATAGTTTATAATTACTCGGAAAAATAATTATTAAATCCATAATTTTTTATAAAATCATATAACAACCTAAAAATTACCAGAAAAATATCAAAATTATCTATACTATAAAAATTAAAATACTCAAATTTTATCACATATAACCATCCAAACATCAGTACCAATTACCAGATAATTCACCAAAAATTCATATAGTAATTATTTATTATTAAAAATAATTACACAATATATCCTGGAAATTACACTTCACATCTACTTCTCTCAATTCATTTCGCAATTCATTTCGCAATTCACTTGATTCTCAATTGCTCGATCCACTTTTCAAAATCAAGGTCTCTTCATTTTGTTAATATTCTCTCTGCTAATTTATTAATTTCATTTTTTGTAATTTTTAGGGTTTGGTTTTTGATATTGGTGTTTTAATTGTTACAGCAAAGGAGGATGATTTCGTCATAGCTCTTTCCCGTAATTTCACCTCTCTCCCCTCTTAATTGTTCCTTTCTATTATTATGTAGTTGCAGGTAAACAATGATAATGAGAAAAACCATTTCTTTAACTTTCACACTTGAAACAGTCATAGAAGTATCCTCTTGACTAAAAACTTTTAACCATTTCTTTAATTAATATTATGATATACATTACTTGCCGACACTGTTCAAGGTTACCGTATGTATTTGTTCTTTTAGCCTTTTTTCTCGTTGTAAATTCTCTATTAAATGTTTTTTATATTAAAGTGGCCAACTCCTTTTATTTTTATCTTCTCTCGGATGTTTTATACAAATGAAATTACAAGTTATTCAGTAATCTATACTGATTGGTCTGAGATGAAGTGGCACCCGAGGTTATTTCGGGCTAAAGATGGATCAATCGACCTTCTGAAGACCATGGGAGTATGAATCTGTTTTTAAAGTTTTTGTATTTTTTCATTATTCTTTAGTTGCTTATGATCTTAATAGTTCTTGTGTACATGTTACATACAGTCCATTCAGGATAGCATACATGATATAACCAGTGATGAAAAGGTACACTTGCAACTCCTGTTCTGGCAATTTATATACTATCATATGTTAGGTATAATTCTAACTACACAGCAACAATGGGCTGTTATATATATAATAACAAGAACATGGCAAATAACCAACTAACGAAATAAAACACGAAGGCAATAACAAACTATACAGACTGTAATTGACAAAGAAAGTAAAGAAAACTTATCTCTTATCGCTTTCCAAATTCTGATAAGAAGAAGAACACAACAGCTGAGTCGCCAAATCCTTCAAGAGGACTTGACTGTTCTTGAAGAGATTATTGCCCCCCGCTTAAGCTGTGATGGAATGCAGCAATATCGCTTCCAGGATAAAACAACAACAGATCAATCTGGCCATAGAACCAACAATGATCAACGGCGACTCGCAATTCAGTTTGCCCAAAAAACCTATGCAACTCATATATGTTTGCGAGGTAGGCACCGAGACTTGTGTCATTTTAATCTCAGGTATACCTCTCAATATATAGGCATCTCAAGTTGCTCTTCTTCTATTTTACTCGATGTGGTACACCAAGTAACAAAACAGAAAAAGTAAACAAAATGGGTTTTCCTTATTATTTATATTATATCCTGATTAATTAAAATTAATATTACAAAATATATTCAGAGTATGATTAAAATAATCCTTACTCAATATATTTTATATTAATAATTAAATAATCAATATAAATAATTAAACTTGTAATAGAAAAGAAAAATATAAGAGTTCTCACTAGCACTAGGCCACACAAGCATTCCACTTATGCTAGTAGTTGCAAACAACACTAACACAAGATGTTAAATGAACTCAATATCTTTCTTTTACAATACCAATGTGGGACAAAATCCCCAGAAACCCATTTCAAACAAGCAACTTTGTCTCAATATATTCATGGATTCCACTACGAAAATATCTTAGATCCAAATATGAAAGTTTAAGTCCTCATGTCAAGGAACAACCTCCAAGTGTTAGTTTCGGAAATCATATCAAGAACATATATAAAATATGCCTCAAACTTTCCATTTTATAACAATCCCCCACAAATCCATAATTAAATTGCATACCAGATTTTATCATGACTTGCTTTTCAGAGTCGGTACCCCTCCGGGTTTGAACCCTCCTAAGTCCTCTACTTCGATGGCTACCGGATACAGATGGAATGTTTCACCTTGAATCTTTATTTATTGGGTGTAACCACACTCCATAGACGACTGACAAGTCAAAGGCTATGGTGCCAATCTACGGCTTTGAGACGTTAATGGTCATGTCTCGATCCTGTTCGTTGAATATTTCGAGGAATAACCCTTTCCTCTAATTGCGACCACATAATTACATTCGCTTAGCTGGGCATCTCCAGAGATGTACTGCTATCATCTCGTCAAACGACTTGACCCCATTCAGAGTTCAAATAACTCTTGCTAACTAGCAGTTCAAGTACCTCTTAAGGTTTATAGGAAATAGACTTAGATACATAAGTATCTAAATGTCTATGGTAGAGGTACTACCAATTCATCCTTACAACTTGTTATTACCACATTGAATACACTTCGAAGGATCTCCTCTCAGGTGTATTGGGTTCCCGCTGTTGATGAATTATGATGGGTTACCAGTCTCATTCTCAACCTCGACTTAAGGACTATAGCATGCTCAATCCCTTTAGTCAGCGGATCAGCTATATGATCCCGAGTTCCTATGAACTCTATAGCAATAATCCTATCAGACACAAGACCCCTTATAGACTTTAGTCTAACTTGGATGTGTCTCTTTGTTTTAGCATTATACTTTACACTTCTGACTTTGTCGATAGTTGTACGGCTATCACAATGAACAGAAATGGCAGGAAGCGGCTTGCTTACTACAGGTAACATACTCATGAGTCCATGTAACCATTCAGCCTCCATCCCCGTGGCATCAAGTGCACACAACTCAGCCTCAAAAGTAGACCGAGTAATCAAAGTCTGTCTAGAAGACTTTCAGGACACTGCTCCACCCGCAAGGGTAAACACATATCCAGTCACTCCATTGGAACCAGATTTCTTAGCTATCCAACTTGCATCACTGTACCCCTCGAGTACCCCCGGAAATCTCCGGTAATGCAAGCCAAGGGAAATAGTTCCCTTCAGATATCTAAGAACTCTATCCAGTGCCTCCCGATGAGTCTTGTTTGGATAGCCTATATATCTAGCCAACTTAGACACAGAATAAGAAATATCTGGCCTAGTCACATTAGCAAGATTTTGCAAACTCCCAATAATCTAAGAATACCTTAACTGAGACACAGGAACTCCTGAACTATTCTTGACTAAGGCAACTTTTGAATCATATGGTATACTAGCGATTCTACAATTTGAATAACCATACTTCTCAAGTATAGATTTCTCTATATAATGAGAATGTGACAAAGTTATTCCATCAGTTGACTGAGTCAACTTGATCCCAAAAATCACACTAGCTTCACCCATATCCTTCATCTCAAAGTGCATCTTCAAGAAACTCTTTGTCTCGTTAATAATCTCAATATTGGTTCCAAATAACAAGATATAATCTACATACAAGCACACGATCACACAATCATTACCTCTAACCTTATAGTAGACACACTTGTCACTTTCATTAACTAAAAAATTCGAAGACTAAAACAGTTTCATCAAACTTTTTATGCCAGTCTATAGGTGCTTGTTTAAGGCCATAGATGGACTTGACTAGTCTACATACTTTCCTCTCATTACCAGAAGCAACAAATCCCTCAGGTTGATCCATATAAATCTCTTCTTCAAGGTCACCATGAAGAAAAGTTGTCTTTACATCCATTTGATGGATGATAAGACCATGTATAGAAGCCAATGCAATAAGCATTTTGATTGTTGTCATTCGGGTAACTGGAGAATATGTATCAAAATAATCAATGCCTTCTCTTTGCCTAAAGCCCTTAGCAACTAGCCTAGCCTTGTACTTATTTATTGAGCCATCAGGGTTTAGCTTCCTCTTGAAGATCCATTTACATCCAATAGTAGAACACCCTGGAGGAAGATCAACTAACTCCCATGTTCCGTTTGAAATAATTGAGTCAATTTAGGTTCCTCTACTTTGTTAGGAGTAGAGCTACTACCAGGATCCACCCCCACATTTGTCATCTTTTCCACATGATCAGGAATAGAACTTGATGTGTGAGTGGGATCATCCTCAAAACTACCCAAAGATATACCAGTCTTCATTGGGAATACTTCCTCAAAGAAAGTTGCATCACGAAACTCAACTATCGTATTCGCCACAATACCATCTATGTCAGATTTTGATAATAAAAATCTCATAGCAGTTGTGGTTTCAAGATAGCCCAGAAAGATACAATCAACAGTTTTCAGACCCGGTTTCTTTCTCTTGTGTTCAGGGACAAGCACCTTAGCAAGGCACCCCCACACACGAAGATAACTCAAACTTGTCCTACGCTTTCTCCATAATTCATATGGTGTCTTGTCCATATGTTTCAGAGGGACTCTATTTAGAATATGGCAAGCCGTATTCAGAGCCTCTCCCCACATGTACTTAGGCAACCCAGAATTAATTAGCATACTGTTAATCATGTCTTTAAAAGTTCTGTTCTCTCGTTCTGCCACCCCATTAGACTCAGGTGTGTATGGTGGAGTAACCTCATGAACTATACCATTGCTTGCGCAAAATTCATTAAATAAGGTACTCGTATACTCACCACCTCTATCAGACCTCAAACGTTTAAGTACTTTGCCAATTTGTGTTTCAGCTTCATTTTTATACATAATGAATTTATCTAGTGCTTCATTCTTATGTTTATATAAACATAACAATATCTACTACAATCATCTATAAAGGTAATGAAATATCTACACTGATCCTTGGTCAACACACCACCAAATTCACATATGTCTGAGTTCACTAAATCTAACAAGTCTGAATCCCTAACAACATTATGAAAAGGTTTCCTTGTTTGTTTAGCAGTTACACACACTTGACACTTAGATTTCTTATCAATGGTGTACTTTGGAATCAACTCTAAATTCAACATATTCTTTAGAGCACCAAGATTTAAATGACCAAGTCGTAAGTGCCACAAATCAGATGATTCTACACAATTAACAGAAGGTGCAACACTATCATTAATAAAACCACCCAAAACGGGTTCAACATTTATTAAAAAACAAATCATCAGACAAGTAACCCTTGCCAAAGAATGTACCAGTATGAGTAATAACTACTTTATTACACTTCAAAGAAAGTTCAAAGCCGTTTTTAACTAAATAACTTCCACTTATAATATTTCTACGAATAGAGGGAACATGATACACTCTAGTGAGAGATAGAATCCGCCCAGAAGCAAATTTCAGGTTCATGTTTCCTATTCCAAGGACTTGTGCAACACTCGCATTCCCGATCATCACTGTCACTCCATGACTCTGTTGATAAGATACAAACAAGCTAATATCAGCATAAATATGTACATTAGCTCTAGTATCAATCAACCACTCATGTGACAGATAAGTGGAAAGTAGTACAGGGTTGTAAGTAACATAACCCACTCATGGTTCCAAGTCCAAGCACAGTATTTGCTTGAGCTACCACTCCAGCTTTCTTAGCTTTCTTACTTGGACAGTCCTTGCTCCAATGACCAACCCGTCCACAAGACCAACATGGTTTGTTCGCCTTTGGTTTCTTAGCCTTATTCTTGTCAGGTTTAGTGTTAGCCTTCCTAGTGACTACCTTTCTTTTCTGTACTACAATCACTACATTTACCTTCGAGCTCCCATGTTCCACAGGCAACACATGTCCCTATTTGGACTTGTACTGCTCCCGTACTGAGATGTCCAACATCAAGTTAGTCCATGTGATCTCTCCTTTCTATCTTTTCAGGGAGAGAGCAAACTTTTCCCAAGACTTAGGGAGCTTTTCAATCACAGACATCACTCGAAACTTCTCAAGCAAGACCATACCGGACTCACCCAAATCATGAACTAACATCTCAAACTCATGAACCTGTTCAGTCATGGATTTTCCATCCACCAGCTTAAAATCAAGAAACATAGCCACAAAATACTTCTCAAACCATTGAGAATCAGTATTATGGGTTTGGTCCAGCTTATCCCATAAGGCTTTAGCAGTATAGGCATCTGATGAATAAACATCGAACAAGGTGTTCTCCAAGGATGCCAAAATGGCTGCCCTAGCCACCCCATCCTTCTCAGCCCATAAAGCATAAACCTTAACAGATTCAGCTTTCTCTTGATCCAACCCAGGAGGATCATACTGTACCACTAACCATAGACCCTTAACCGTTAATCAGAGCTTCATTTTTTTCTGCCAACGAGAAAAAGAAGCTCCACCACTGAATTTATTAGGCATGCCCGATAAATCAATTGGATGGGGAAAACGATACGTGGTCCGGTCAATGGTAGTAGTACCACCAGAACCAAAACCAGTCTCAACAATTTTAGGAACATCAGCAGTTTCGTTAACCATCTTGCTAATTAATATATAACACAGATAATCCCTTCAAGATTGTTGGGTATAATTCTAACTACACAGCAACAATGGGCAGTTATATATATAATAACAAGAACATGGCAAATAACCAACTAACGAAATAAAACACGAAGGCAATAACAAACTATAAAGACTGTAATTGACAAAGAAAGTAAAGAAAACTTATCTCTTATCGCTTTCCAAATTCTGATAAGAAGAAGAACACAACAGCTGAGTCGCCAAATCCTTTAAGAGGACTTGACTGTTCTTGAAGAGATTATTGCCCCCCACTTAAGCTGTGATGGAATGCAGCAATATCGCTTCCAGGATAAAACAGCAACAGATCAATCTGGCCACAGAACCAACAATGATCAACGGTGACTCGCACCTCAGTTTGCCCAAAAAACCTATGCAACTCATATACGTTTGTGAGGTAGGCACCGAGACTTGTGTCATTTTAATCTCAAGTATACCTCTCAATATATAGGCATCTCAAGTTGTTCTTCTTCTATTTTACTCGATGTGGTACACCAAGTAACAAAACTGAAAAAGTAAACAAAATGGGTTTTCCTTATTATTTATATTATATCCTGATTAATTAAAATTAATATTACAAAATATATTCAGAGTATGATTAAAATAATCCTTACTCAATATATTTTATATTAATAATTAAATAATCAATATAAATAATTAAACTTGTAATAGAAAAGAAAAATATAAGAGTTCTCACTAGCACTAGGCCACACAAGCATTCCACTTATGCTAGTAGTAGCAAACAACACTAACACAAGATGCTATATGAACTCAATATCTTTCTTTTACAATACCAATGTGGGACAAAATCCTCAAAACCCATTTCAAACAAGCAACTTTGTCTCAATATATTCATGGATTCCACTAAGAAAATATCTTAGATTCAAATATGAAAGTTTAAGTCCTCATGTCAAGGAACAACCTTCAAGTGTTAGTTTCAGGAAATCATATCAAGAACATATATAAAATATGTCTCAAACCTTCCATTTTCTAACATCATATGTATGTACTACATGTTTTGCTTAGATTCCTTGAAAATTAAAATATTTCTTGCCTCTTATGCATCTGCCGAGGACAGTATTAACAAGACCTTGCATGTGGAATGGAATGAAGCGGCCTTGCTATTTATTTGCAAGAAAGTTTAATCATGATAGTCTGGATAGTGTATTGCAGATTTTTTCTAATCATACAACAATTTAAACTAATGAACTAATCTTATTCTTCTTGTATCCATAGCACTAAAACCAATTCAATTGGCCCAAAATGGTCACTAGTAAGTCAAACTGTGCATCCAGTTGGCCACTCTATGATCGGGTATGAAAGGTACGATCTCGATATTATGTCAACATTTTGGTTTAAAAAGCACTCAGATCAACTCGTGTAAACTGTTAGACATTGCAAGCATTGTATTAGGCTTTCTCATGTGTAAAATTCATGAAAGTCTGATGTATTAGTGCTAGATTTTTGTACATTGCTCATGAAATCTGGCCTAATGAAGTATGTATAACAATATATATCCTAAGTAGACTTTATTAGAATAGAGATTTTAAAGAGTAAGCCCTGCATATTATCTTGGAACAATATACTGTCTCTTAATTTTTTATTATGCATTTACATTATTAAATTACATTCAGCCATGTTAACTAGAAATATCTACAAATGTGATTATGTTTAAAAAACTTGGTGATGAGCATGCCGGAATGTTTTTTTAATTAGTAATTTTTTTTATATACCATGTAGTGAGTGTTTTAGTAAATACACAGAAAACTAATCATTTTACAGAAATATAAACCAACCTTACAAATTGCAAGACATTCTAAAATTTGGTTAATATTGGAACACTTTTTTGTTCTGAATGGTTTCTTTATTTAATGTAGAAAAAGATAATGAAAAATGATCAAGAAACAAAAGAATAAAATGTGAAAGGCTATTGTGCCTTGCTCTATCAGGTTGCGGTACATTGTATTTTTATATCTGCGTGTGGATTCTAAGTGTTCTATGTAAGACAAGGTAATTTGTAGATTTTGTTTCAGAAAAGGACAAGAATATTAAGATATTTTCTTTTAGTAAAATAACAACTTGAAATGAGAAGAAATGGGCTAGTGGCCAAGCATAGAGCCCGGACCTTAAAAGGCACATCAGGGCTAGTGGCCAAGCATAGAGCCCGGACCTTAAAAGGCACATCAGGAACAGAGTAAGCCCCGTATGATTTGGTTCGCATTCAAAAAGGTAAGAGCATGTCCGCGGGGTCACTTCCCCCTCCCACTTACACATTTCTTACACCCAAATGATTTTATAAAAAAAGTGACACCCATTCATACAATGCTAGAAGCCCACTTCCCATATTTTGTAGAACCCATTATATTATTATTATAATATATATTTAATATAATGAATTTATTAGTATATAAATCCTTTTTTAATTTTATATCAATATGATTTTTCTTACTTCATTATTTACATAATAGATTGAATTCAATCTACTGCCTCAGTGATATTAAGTTGCATTATTTACACAGTAGACTGAATTCTATCTACTGCATCGTTGATATTAATTAGTAACAGTAGTTTGAATTCTGTGAATATGGAAATTGGTATTGAGAATTCGAATTTTGAGAATTAAAATTATAATTTTGTGGGTTTGGAAATATTATTAAAATAAAACACATGTCTCGTAATTAAAATGATTTTGTGGATTTGAAAACGGAGGAAATGGAAATTGAAAATTTTGAGATAATGGAAACTGAGAATTCTGAGAAAATGGAAATTGGTATGGTGAATTCGGATTTTGAGAATTAAAATTAAAATTTTGTGGGTTTGCAAAATAGGAATTTGGATATGGGTATGGAAATTGAGGGTTTGAATTTTGAGAATTTGGAGGTGGAGGATTGTTGGAATTGTTTGGATTCATATTTTTCCAATTTTTTTTTATTTTTTTGAGAATGTAAAGATTATGAATAAGGTATGAGAATTGAATATTTATAGGAAAAAAATTATGACCATTTTAAAATTTACGTTACAAATGTTTACGTTATATTAACGTTATAAAAGCAAAACAGAGCTGTGTAAACTGGAAAAGTAAAATGAGTGAATGATTCTGAGTACATCATTTATATCAACATATATTAAATTAATCAAATGGGACAGTCCGGGCATGGAGGGACTACCCATTTTGCTTATGTTTCCTCCAACGGCAAAGTAATCCCATTTTCCATCTCCTGACCCAGTTCACGTGGCCCGAGGCAGAAGCAACCCCGCGTTGCTGTTGCTCTAAGCCCGTATATTGTCTTGGAATGATATAATCGTAGAAGGTTATTATTAAAATCATAGAGGTACAGAAAGTAATCATTAGACACAACATTCTTAGCATATTTGTAATTTAAGTATGTAACTGTGATTTAATTTGTATGATCCTAGTAGGT
Source organism: Apium graveolens (assembly GCF_009905375.1). Classification (NCBI taxonomy): domain Eukaryota; kingdom Viridiplantae; phylum Streptophyta; class Magnoliopsida; order Apiales; family Apiaceae; genus Apium; species Apium graveolens. The sequence goes on along the minus strand of NW_027417324.1, from coordinate 95,056 downwards.
GCAACCACTTCTTATAGTAAAATTTGTATGGACAGTATGGAATATGCACTATATGTTTTATCTTGTTAGAACTAAAAAGAAACTTCGAATATGATTATTAATAGCTCGAGTACAGGCTAACAAGGAGGACATTTACATAAAACCTGCATTTGTATTTATGGCCTTGACTTAATCACCATGCAGTTTGTAACTGTGAAAAAAGATTTTTTTTAATTACTGGAGAAGAATTTTTATACAATCTAACTCATGTGAAGATAGAAGACAGTACCTAATAATATATCAATTGTAATATGTATGCTTTTTCTGCAAGATATTAAGCGCAAAAAATATACTATTGCAGGATATTAATTGAGGTTCTCAAGTTATTTAGTTGAATATTTGAGTCATGCGTTGCTTATTATTTTGTTATATGCAAGCAATGTTTTGATAAGATGTCAACATTTAAGCAAGTTATAGTGGACTAAATTTTAGGTTGGTTGCCTGGATTGGGTAATCTTATTGTGATACCGGTCTTCTGTTAAGTCCGTTAGTATTGTTCATTCTTTAAATGAGTAGGCTAGAAAATTCGTTTCCAAGTAAAGTCTATACTTTAGATGTGATCACATTAATCTGATTTTAATTCTTATGTGCTTAACTTTGTGTTTGACTATCATTGACATGTGACATTAGAGAGTAACACCGACTACTATCATTAATAAGTTTTTCTTCCTGTTGCAAGCACATCAGTCTTGAAGTACAATGTATTGTCCCTGGTAGTTATAAATTTGTGTTATGTTCATATCATTAAGCTCTCAATTTGGTAATTACAAAGTTAAGTTGTGGTTATTGCAGGATTATGTAAAAGCTAAGGAATGCTCAAAACAAGTCCCTCGGTCCGTGATTGTCTTGGAAGAAAATTATAAGATAAGAAGTCTGAAGTTGTGTGCTGAAAAAGGTTGACAAAGGTCATGAATTTGTTTTAAGACGACTCGTATATTTGGGGATTTTTAGGAAATGTCTACATAAAAGAAAAAGTTGTTCAAATTGACCATATATATTATCCGTAGAGGCATATTCAGTTTGATGCCTTTTACAATAATTCAACACTTTATAATAATTCATTAGTTTATATTTATTAATTTAAATTGAGTTATTATTCTAATTATTTTTAGAATATTTTCATTTATATTTTGAATTTTAAATATGTCTATATATTATAATCGCAAAAATTCAAGAAAAAACAAGCAAAAAAATAATATTATCTGAATTTTGAAAAAATTATTTATGTGGGCCGCACAATGTGCGTTCCATATTTGTGGGGTCCATTTAAAAAAAATTAGAATATCTACTGCGACTTCCAAACGGTGTTGCTGAAGAGTGCTATTACAACATATATTTTGGTATATTATAACAGCTGACACTATGTTAGATAAGACATGTTTTGATGTTGCTATAGATACCTATAGTTACTGCTCAGGACCCGACATAGTTTTGGTGTTGCTATAGCCTTTTTTGGCATATAGCAACATCAAATAGGGTCTATAGAGACATAGTTTTGGTGTTGCTGCAGGCTATTTATGGCGTAGTGTGTGGAAAGGAAAAATAGGACACTCATTGAAGTCGATAGGACTATACTAGTGGAAGCTAATCTACCAACATACTTATGGGCTGAAGTTGTCAACACTGTCTGTCATATCCAGAATCTGTCTCTGATCAACATACATGGATTAACTTCTTATCAAATGATCAAGGAAAAGAAGCCAAGCTTAAATCATCTACATATCTTTGGATGCAAGTGTTTTGTTCTGAGAACACATCCTAAAATGCTTGGAAAATTAGACAGAAAAGCTGATGAAGGCCCTTTTGTTGGATATCCTTAATAAAAAACATACAAAGTTTTCAATCTGAGAACGAGGATAATTGTTGAATCAATTCATGTTTCCCTTTATGACAAGAAGTTCAGTGTAATTGAAGTAGACTCGCATGAAGAACTTGTGTTTGCAAATAAAAGACTCAAGTCAGGAGATGCTTTAAATTTTGATGAATTGCCAGACTCTGGTGACAAGTCAAATCCTAACAATGAGTCAGATCCTGATGACGATTCTGATCCTGATTTAGTGTTAGTTCATGAAGATCCACATGTTGTGGGGGAGCAACATCCACACAAAGAAAGTGACAACTCTAGTAATTAAAATTCGGATGAAGAAGATGAACCAGAAAATACAGAATGTACTGGAAATTTCCCAAATACAACAGATGATAGCTCATTAGGAGGTAATCATTCAACCGGAAATCAAAATAAGTCTGGTGACCAGTCTCCAAACAGAAGCTCTTCTCAATCAGGAACAGACAGCACTAATGCAGGGGAAACTTCACATGAATATGATAGCACAAGTCCAGGGGGAGCATTAGGAAATGAGACTGAACTACCAAAGGATATAAAATGGATAAAAGATCATACACTTGATCTTATTACAGGAGATCCTAAGGCTGGAGTCCAAACCAGAAGTGCAACTGAACATGAATATCTCTATCACAACTTCCTTTATAAGGAGGAACCAAAGAAAGTAGAATACGCACTCAAGGATGCTGATTGGATTCAAACAATGCAGGAGGAGTTAAATGAGTTTGAAAGGAATGAAGTTTGAAAACTGGTTTCAAGGCCAAAGAACAAATCAGTGGTTGGTACAAAATGGGTTTTTAGGAACAAGATATATTTAGAAGGCACAATAACCAGGAACAAAGCTAGACTTTTTGCAAAGGGCTATTCGCAAGAAGAAGGTATTGATTATGATGAGACATTTGCTTATGTGGCAAGAGTGGAAGTTATTCAAAATTTCTTAGCATATGTTGCACACAAAAAATTTAAGGTCTTTCAAACGGATGTCAACAGTGCTTTTCTGAATGGAGAGTTAGAAGAAGAAGTATATGTTGAGCAACCACATGGCTTCATTGATCCAAAATTTCTAGATCATGTGTACAAACTTGACAAAGCTTTATATGGACTCAAACAAGCACCAAGGGCCCGGTATGAAGCACTTGCTAATTTTTTGAATGAAAGTGGTTTCAGAAGAGGTACTATTGACAAAACTTTGTTTTACATAAATAAAGGTAGTGATCTGCTTTTGGTGCAAATTTTTGTTGATGATATTATTTTTGCGTCTACTAATAACAAGTTGTGCAAGAAATTTTCTGATCTTATAAAGTCAAGGTATCAAATGAGTATGCTGGGAAAGTTGAGTTACTTTATTGGACTACAAGTTACACAAACTGATGAGGGAATTTTCATTAATCAGTCTAAGTATACAAAGAATTTTTGACTCGGTTTAATATGCACGAAAGTTCAACTTCTGCAACTCCAATGGCCACTGCTACAAAGTTAGATCCTAGACCAAGGTACAGAAATTGATGTTGCTGCCTAACAAGGTATGATTGGTTCATTGCCTTATCTAACTGCTAGTAGACCAGATATTATGTATGCAACCTGCTTGTGTGCAAAATTTTAGGCCAAGCCCACAGATTCTCATTTGATTGTTGTAAAGAGGATTCTGAGATACTTAAAGGGGAATCCATCTCTTGGTTTATGGTATACAAGAGAATTAGATTTCAGTCTGGTCGGCTATTTTGATGCAGACTTTGCTGGATGCAAAATTGACAAGAAGAGTACCTCAGGTGGATGTCAGTATTTGGGTTGTAGATTGGTTGCTTGGCAGAGCAAGAAATATATCAGTATTAGATATCATTTTATCAGGGACTATGGATTGTCTTATACAAAAATTCTTATCTTCTGTGACAATCAAAGCGCAATTTCAATGACAGGTAATCCAGTACAACACTCACTCATAAAAAATATCAGTATTAGATATCATTTAATCAGGGAGCATGTCAACGAAGGAACAATTGAGCTTCATTTTGTTCTGACTGATGAACAAGTAGCTGATATCTTCACCAAGCCTTTTCTAGAAGCATCGTTTGGAAAATTACTTCATGAGCTTGGGATGGTTAGCTATGAGAAGAATTGAGTTGTTGGATCCTGACCTTTTCGTCAGATCTTGATACATTAAATCCTGATGATGTAATTCTGACATTGGTTATGAGTTTATTATGATTTTGTTCATTTATTTTTCTTAAGTAATACTTGATTTATATTATGTATATTTGAGAATTATTTTTGTGCATTATTATTGAGTTGTTTGTAAATTGGTTATGTGTTGTAGCATGACTGCTAGTTTTTCAGTGTCGTATCAAATATTCTCCTTGAAAATCGTGCATGTTTAACCAGAATTACATATTAATTTTTGTATTACCTATTCTCTTCAATCACCAAATGCCATATATATTAGTGTCTTACGGTCTATTACTGATTTAAAACCATCATCATTCTTTTCTAAGACATACACTATACATGAACTGCTTATTATCGATTCTCTCTCTCTCTCTGTACAAACCCTAACTTTCTTAATGGCTAACTCTGCTTCCTCGCTCTCCGCGATTAAGTATGTGTTTAATCACAAGACTTTTTTCGGCTAATAACTTTAAAGCCCCTTTGCATGAAACTGATATTCCTGATGTATTCAGATTCACTACGCCATAGATTGCATACTACAACCCCCAATAAGCGTTGCTAAAGGCCAAAAAAACCGTTGCTATAGGTGCCAAGAATACTATTGCAACGCTTTTTCGGGGTTGCAATTTTAGTCTTTGGGAAAGCACTTTATGGCAACCTCGACACACCCTGTTGCAAAGCCTAATTATCTGTTATAGAAACATGCTACCTCAACGATAACCATGGTTGCCATATGTGTTAGACCAGTGTTGCAACAAGTGTTGACAATTGGTAGAATATTATGGGCCCCACTAGCGGGTCCCACCAGCAATACTTTTATAATAAAAAATTGACAGGAACTAGCTGATTTACTTTCATATTTCTCAAAAATAAGAAACCTAGTTTTCTCAATTTCATCAATATCAAACAACCATTAGATCAATAATACATAGAATAAACATTCATATAATAACCTAAAATGCTCGTAAGCACCTTATTACTAGTACAAATAAAAATTATAAATATCTGACTCCGAAGTGATCTGCATCTGATTCCTACCTCGGTCTGGACATTCTCGTAGCTTAAGTCGATGATAATAAATATTCCTGTACAGCAAAATGCAGGACATGAATCAAACAAGCAACTAAGTATATTGGCAACAAATTTTACATAAAAATAGTCACATTCACATCAATTATAGCTATGCATAAGTACTTGATCAGTTTAAGTATATTGGCAAAGTAATTTTCAACTTGATACATGTCATTGTGCTACAAAGGAAGATTATGGTAAGTCCCTAGATCCTAGGGGTTTAAAAAATTCTAATAATACCCTTTCAACATGATTGAACTCAAACCACGTAAATTTCTCTTTAAGCTCTTTAGCCACCTTGCATAAGTCATCCATGTTCTGGTTTTTTGTTTTCCACAGACCCTGAATCTGCAAGCTCATTTTTCTGCTCAAGTAAGTAAAAACTAAAAATATCATTTAGCAAACAAAAAAAACTAAAAGTATTCATTTATAATGACCAGATACAAATCGTTCAGCTAGAAGTATATTAGCAGCGGACCACGTATTAAAGGGCCCAACTTTTAGATATACAGTAACAGCAGACTTCATCATTGCAAGAATCAGATGGTAGATCATGTCAACCACATTGCTCAGAACTCATGCGTACAAACTACAAAGTGGAAGGACAAAAATGACTACAAGCAATATTGTAGTGACATGCAATGGAAGAAGTCATTCAAATTTTGATAAAAAGTATATTTATAAAATAAGTATATATAGAAATAATAAATAAATATTATTTGCTTATGTACTTGTAAGTAATAGACCCGTGATCTATTTCGATATATATACAGGGGTGAAACCAAATTTGTACTATTTATAAGGTACTATTGAAAGAGGCTATCGATTTCTAATAAAGAGTACAAACAATAAAGATTACTTAATTCTGTACTTGTAAGAACTCGAACCCAAAATCTTTTCAAATATATAGGGGTGAAATAAATATATTGAACGATAAATTAATTAAGGAAAATAATATAAAGTGGTCTGACAATAAACAAATAGACTTTTAGGGGTGAAATAAAATTTGGTACAATGTGATATTCTTGAAAAGGGGTCCCGTCTTCGACAAATAGTATAGATTGGAAGCTTCAAGTTTCATTAATACCATGATGCAAGTGTAAAAGAATTACAAAATAATTTGTAATCACCACACCATAAACGGCCTTATACAACATAATTATGCGATGTTGTCATAGATAATGTTGTCGTATCATTATGATAATCTACCATATTAAAACATGTTTTAATTATGTTAGTATAGGTCTTATAAAGTGTTGCCAATCCATATATGAATTAAAATAATCAAATTTTTATTAAAAATTAAATAAAGTAATGCTGATGTGTCACATGTGGGTCCCACATAGGGGTTCCCCGCTGCTGACTTGTCGCTGATGTGTCCTTGATGTGGGCCCCACACTGCTAACATTGCAGGTGTGGTCCCCACATGTTGGGGAAAAATAATAAAAATATGATTTTTTTTTATTTTTATAATTATCTAGACAATTATTTGAGTGCTATAGTAATTTTTGTGGAATTTTTAAAATTTTATATTTATTTTATAATGATTTTTAGTTAGTCTTTAATTCACTAAATAGAAAATGGAAAATCATTCACTTGATCGATCGCTACATGGCAGAAAAGTATTGGCTGATGAATGCATCATGCGAATCACCAGCTTCAATTTTAATCTGGACCGTCCGATCGGTTTAAAGAAAAATAATTTGGATTGATTCATATAAACTCATCTCGTTTAACTTTTTTTACTCCGCTCACCTATTACCATCTTGTTAGTTTTAGCAGAATGCATCTCAAATGCTCAAGAACAACAATGGAGAAACTAGATTTTACATTCAATCAGAAGAAGAAGACTATACATTGTATTTTCAGATTATGTAAAAAAAACTAGATGGAAAAACAAGCCTAACTAATTCTCTATATATACAGATTCCAACCAAGCCTAGAGTTTGTTACATTTCTATAAATAGAAAGAAATGAAGCAACAACTTGCTGGTGTTGCTGGTGATGTGCTGTCACGAATTGCCAGGCTGTGTCAAGTTGACAGGTGGTGTAACCACGTGCTCCTTATGCTCAATACCCCCCCTCAAGATGGGAGGTGTAGAATACATTCCCAGCTTGGAAATGAGATTCTGAAACTGTGGTAGAGGGATGATTTTAGTAAAAGCATCAGCCAACTAATTGTGTGTGGGTAAATAAGTAAGTTGCAGCAAGCCTTCTAAGACCTTGTCCCGAGTAAAGTGACAATCAATGTCTATGTGCTTCGTACGCTCGTGGAAGACAGGGTTCTTAGCAATGTGGATGGCTGACTGGTTATCACAGTGAAGAGTGACAGGAGTCAAGTTTTGCACACCTAGTTCCTCCAGTAATCTGACAGTCCATGTAACTTCAGCTGCAGCAGAAGCCATAGCACGATATTCGGACTCTGAAGAAGATCGAGAAATGGTTGCTTGCTTCTTTGATTTCCAGGAAACAGGAGAATCACCAAAGAGTAACACATAACCAGTCACAGACCGACGTGACATAGGGCAGGCAGCCCAGTCACTGTCTGAAAAGGCTTGAAGTGTCAATGTATTAGAAGCACGTAATAATATTCCTTGACTGGGAGAGGTGGAAATGTACTTGATAGTATGCAATAGAGCATCAAGGTGAGAAGAACGTGGAGTTTGCATGAACTGACTTAAAACTTGGACAACATAGTTTAAGTCAGGGTGTGTGTTGGTAAGATAGTTGAGCTTGCCTACCAAGGACCTGTAAATGTCAAGAGCCGGTAATAATGTACCATCATCAGAAACTAGATTAAGGTTGAGGGGTAATGGGGTAGAAGCTTTACGAGGAAGCTCAAATGGACAAGCTGTGATTAATTCCTTGGTAAACTTGGATTGACTCAAAGTGATCCCATTATTATAATAACCAACTTCAATTACGAGGAAGTAATGCAAATGTCCCAAATCTTTGATGCTAAAAACTGTATGAAGATGGGCCTTGATATGATTAATGGAAGAAAGATCATTGCCTGTGACAATAATGTCGTCAACATAAACTGCCATTATTGTAATGAGGGAACCAGTACGTTTAATGAAGAGACTGTAGTCGTTTTTTGACTGAATAAACCCTTGATCAGTAAGCTCGTGCAGAAGTTTAGAGAACCACTCTCGGGAAGCTTGCTTAAGACCGTATAGACACTTTATTAAACGACAAACAAGGTTATTGCTCACATGTAATCTAGGAGGGGGCCTCATATAAACTTCTTCTTTGTGAAGAAATGCGTTATTGACGTCGAGTTGGAAAAGATCCCAGTGACGACTAGCAGCTAAAGCAATAAGGCAACGGACAGTAATCATCTTAATAACAGGGGAAAATGTTTCCTCATAGTCAATACTGTACTGCTGAGTAAATCCTTTCGCAACCAACCGGGCTTTACAACGTTCTAGAGAACCATCAGACTTTAGTTTAACTCTGTAAACCCATTTACAACCGATGGATTTTTTACCAGGTGGAAGGGGCACTAAATCCCATGTATGATTGGATGCAAGGGCCTGCAATTCCTTATTCATGACATCCACCCAAATTGGGTCACGAGCAGCCTCAGCATATGATGATGGTTCGGTGATGTTGTCAATTGTAGAAAGAAGAGATTTATGTGTTTTACTAAACATGGCAGAGGAAACAAAATTGCAATGGTGAGAAGAAGTAGAAAGAGTGGCAATGTTACAGTGATAGTCATTTAAGTAAGAAGGTGTAGTGCGTTGTCGTGATGAAGTTCTTGTAGGTGGAACAATTGGGGCATCAGTTTGAGTATTATCATGAGAAGAAACAATAATATCAATAGTATTAGTTTCAGTATTGGTAGATGAAAATTCTGGAGGATCAGTAGTACCAGAGATAGCATCATTGTTAATGGATGATATAATGGGAAAATCTTCCTGACAAATATTAGACTGAACAGTAGTGCTAGGAAGAAAGATGGATGATGAATATTGTTTATCAGAAATATTGGAAAGCAAATGAAAAAGGAAGTGGAATTCATGAAACTTAACGTCTCGAGAGATCACAATTTGTTTAGTGGTAAGACTGAAAACTTTATAAGCCTTCTTGTTAGGGGGATAACCAAGAAAAACTCCAGGCTCTACTCTAGAATTGAACTTAGAACGATGGACTTTAGGTACAGAAACATAGCATAAACAGCCAAAGCTTCTAAGGTGATCAAGAGAAGGAACAGAATTGTAAAGTTTGAAATAAGGTGAAGAATTACCGATGCTAGAGAGAGGCATTCGATTGATTAGATATGCTGCAGAAAGAATGCTATCTCCCCAGAACCTTGCTGGAACTTGAGATTGAAGAAATAGAGCACGAGCAGTCTCTAATAAATGACGATGCTTGCGTTCCACCACCCCGTTTTGTTGAGGGGTGTGGACACATGTTGTTTGATTGACAATTCCTTGTTTAAGATAAAATTGTTTCAAAGCTCCTTCTGTCAATTCTAAAGCGTTATCAGAACGAATAGTAAGCACCTTGGTTTGAAATTGTCTCTCTACATAACTCACAAATGATTCAAGCACAAAACATACTTCTGATTTATGCTGCAAAAGGTGAATCAAAGTATAACGACTAAAATCGTCTACTATGGTCAGGAAGAATTGACAATTCGTATAAGTCTTAGTCTTATAGGGACCCCAAATGTCGATATGTAATAGTTCAAAAGCTTGTTTTGTCTTGATGGAACTATGTGGAAATGAAATTCTACATTGTCTTGCTGCAGGGCATATTTGACAAATCATAGAACTAACAGTATTTGGTATGCTACATTCAGGTTTCAAGAGCTTTAATTGAGGAAAAGGAAGGTGGCCTAATCTCATGTGCCATAGCTTTGCTTCATCTGAGCTTTGAGATAGAAATGCATTGCAAAATGTCTGAGTTGGAGTTTGAGCAGAAGAATTTGAATTGCTAACACTGTAGAGTCCATCAACCAAATTACCAAGATGCATCAGCTGTTCTTTCTTCAAATGGACCTGTAGAGCACAGTCTGGATGCTACAAATTCCAAGTTAGATGCTATTTTCTTTCTTCTACAAAGTCTGGATGCTAAAAAGGAGGAGATAGTATCAAAGACAAAATGTCAACATGAATTAGTTTCGAAGAGAAATACTAATTCTGATGATGATAGTGATGAACAAGAAAAGGAGACCTCTGATGCTGTGAAAGTTCAAACTGGAACTGGAATTCAAATTTAAAAGAAGACATAGTCAACTCAACTTTCTAAGGATATATCACATGGATCTAACATAGAAGCTGCTCTTGTTACTCCTAGTTCAATTCCTGATGACAAAGTTATAAGTTCTGATTCTTTTCCTGACACTGAAAGAGTGCTAATGATTCCTGATTCTATGAAGATTGAAGAAGAAGATTGAAGAAGAAGAAATTCCTGACAAAGGGCACAGGAAGGAAAAATCAGAATTGTTGTTGATAAAGCAAATCAAGAATATAAGAATATGCTTAAAAGATCTGAGAGGAATAGATGGAGGAGTACAGATATGAAGATGTTACATGAGAGAGCAGAAAGGAGAGCTCAAGTATTTACAAAGATCAAGAACAAATACAAATGGAGAAAAAGTTATGATCTTAATTGTAATGATAAATTGAGTTTTATTCCTGGGGGAATAAGGTTGAATGGTTTACTTGGTTCTAATACCATGGGAGATAAGAATTCTTGGTTAGTACATGTTAAGAATCTTAAGTTGATTGAACCATTCACAAGAGCTGGAATAGGACATCATGAAGCCAAACTTGTCAATTTAAAGTTGTTGAACTTCACACTTGGTGACAGTCCTGGTCAGGAAATAACAGTTGATCATCTAGATAGATTGAAGCTGTGAAGATTATTCTTGACAAACAAGATGGTTCTGAATCTAAACAGAAGATCTTACTCTTATTGCAAAATGATCAAGTTCAAGTTCTTTCACCTGATGAACTCATGATCATGTCTACAAAGGAATTGAAGTACATTCGCTATTTGCTAAGAGTTGAAGATGAAACTTCTAGGTTATGGTCCAACATAATTCTTGAAAATATCAGAAGAAGGATACTGGATGATGGTCAATGGATCATACGTTCCTAGATACATAAATTTCAGAGGGCAAGAAGTCAACATGAAGAAATGAGAAGCTGTCATTGAAAATGTTCTTACTTAGAGGCATATAACTATGAATCCTGATGGAAGAAACACTTGCTATGTTTCATTAGAAGACATGATGACAGAATGAGCTAAAATAAAAAATATGAGAGTTGTTATCTATTAATTATCTGACAAAACAGAGTATGAGAAGAATTTGAAGATCAAGTTAGAAGATATTCTATTGAAAAAGATCGATGACGGAGTTAAAGCTTTTATTCAGAGATACTGCAGAATTTATCAAGAAATATGAATATCAAAGTCCGAAACAAAGTAAGCTTTACACTACTTATTTTGTCTATCTAGTTTTTGGCATTAGAAAATTCTATTAGAATTTAAGCTTATTCTGCAAAGCATAAATTGGGGGAGATTATTGAGAATTGGTTAAGTCGAGAATTAGGATCTGTATAGCAATTAGGATATGATCAATTATTGTGATATGAATATCCGTTGAAAGCTTTGTTATCATCCGTTGACGATCTTTAGTCATCCGTTGATATATACAAATGATTATCTGTTGAAGCTACATCATATATCCGTTGATCAGTCTATCCATTGAGAATGATTTGGATGATAAGTCAGGACTGCGAGATAAACCAGAAGGTTTTGATTATAGGATCGTAGTTGATTTAGATATGTATGAAAAGTGTTACAATTATAATATAACATATCTTGTAATTGATAGAGGACTGATTGTAACCGTGTAGTATATAAACACAGAATAGGTTATCACAATGTGAGAAGAACTCGAGTAGTCACATAACCTAGAAGCTCTTAAGAATATTGTTCTTGAGTGAGTTTTTAACAATTTATTAAAGATCAATATAGACTGTTATTTGATTCATTTGTTCTTACTTTACTTTTATAATGCATCGATTTATTTAGTAATTATATCCAACCCCCTTAAAGTGATATCTAAAAGGTTGAAGGAAATAGATGAAAGACATGCAAGGTTGAAGGCTGATAAAGAAGAAATGGACAGAAAATATGCAAGGGAAATAGAAATGTTTAAGCATAGGTCTAAGGAACTCAAGGCAAGGGGTTGAATAAAATATCAAAGAATGGACACTTTCTTAACATATCAGTTGACAGATTCTCAAGTTTCAGAGTTGGTTACCTTAATGGTTACTCAATGGATGATTGGCTCAAGCTTGTTGAAGCTCTAAGCGGGACTGAAATTATAGAGGAACTTCAAGTGCTTGTAGATCTTAAAGACCTCATTACAAACCAATCAGGCTATGAGAAATTCGTGTGATGGATGTAATTATTAAATTTATGTAATCACTCTATGTATAAAAGTTGTATTTGTTAATTTATCAGTTTTCATGTAATTTTTTTTACTTGGGGTTAGTCTTGTTATTAGGCATCAATTTGTGATAAGCAATCTTGTCACAAATAGGGGGAGATTGTTGTGCAAGACATGCCTGTATAATTAAGAGACTAAGTCATATTGGCAACCCTGATATTTAGTTGTATGATAGTCTAAATTTGTATTATGTATTGTATTTCTTTAGTCTGTAAAAAGGTTAGAAGATTAGACTGAAGTATTTTCTGGAAACAGTTTCAAGCCTAAGAATAAACTCTGGAAGAAGATCAAGCAGACATCATGCTTCAGAGAAAAAATGTAGAAGCTTGGAGTTGAATAAATATATTTTATGAAAAATGTTCTAAGTCAAGATATCGATGTAATATCCGGGAAATATCGTGTAATTATTTTATCAATAAATAATAATAATGTTATTTTTATGGGAATTTTGGTGAATTATCTGATAATTGGAATTGATGTTTGGATATTTATATGTGATAAAATTTGAGTATTTTAATTTTTTATTTGTCCAAAATAAAGTATAGATAATTTTCGTATTTTTCTGGTAATTTTTAGGTTTTTATATGATTTTATAAAGATTTATGGATTAATAATTATTTTCTGAGTAATTATAAAACTATTTTATAAAACTGGGAATCGTCCAACTTCAACCATTTTTATATTTTTACAACACAAAAGTCTTCGGAAAACTCCTTCCTAACCTAATCTGATTATTCTAAATATTTTCCATGTTTTGACTTTTTCAATCCGGAGTACAGTTTGACCGTACGAGTCCCGGCGCAAAACTTTCGATACGATAGTCATTTGGATAGATCGATAAAACCCGTATTCTCGGGAGACGGGATATTTTGATTGAATTATTCTATTATCTTCTCGTAGGATATTTTATAAGAAGCCCGGTTTTGATAATTATCCAAAACTGCTATCAAATTGGATCATTTTCATAGTTACTTAGCGGCTAAGTAATCTATTTTCGGATCATATATGATCCAACGGGATACTAATATTCCAAAAGTATAAATAGCCTTTTTCTTATATTATTTTATATAGATAATAATAAACAAACAGTTAAAATATATAATTTATAGAGAAAAACTTGAATATTCGTCGCATTCTTCAAAAATCAAACCTAAAAACGAAGGCGTTATCAAACTCTGGTTTGGGCATGCAAGTAGTCGAATCGAAGCTTGTGAAAAGTACTTTCATAATTTATAATCAATTTTACTGCAGAAATTAAAGGTATTTATATATATATATATATATTTTAATTCAAATTAAATCATGCTTAAAATATGAATTTTTGATTTTGATGTTGTTTGTGTGATTTGATGATTGTATCTTGTAGATAATTTCATTCTAATCATTTTGGTATATTATATGTTGAATTTGGCAATGAAAAACACATATAAATTTGGGTTTGATTCTCAAATTATTAAAATTAGGGTTTATAAGGGGTATGAATGTTCTTAATTAAATTTGGAGATTTTTGATTTAAGGGTTATTAATTGATTTGGATGATTGGGATATCTTCCTGATGTGACTTGCAATCGATCCATGTGTTCAAATTCACCAAACGATTGATAAATTGGTTGAATTGGAGTTATATTTATTTTGTTCTATTCATTTTTAATTTCAATTTTTTAGATTATTTATGATATGTTTGTTGATTTTGATCCGGGGTTTGATTAAATATTTTACAAGTTCTAATTTGCGATAGGCTTTGTGTGTTATTATTGAGTTTTGGTCGGGATCGGAGTTTCACCGGATTGTTGTCGGTGTTCTTCGAGGATTTGACCGGAATTCGTAAACGATTGATTGTTTGTTGTCGTTGTTAGTTTGATGGTAGTTCTGGGATTGCAGTTAACGATTTTGCCTAAGAAACGCAAGAAAATCCACTTGAATTGAGACTGATTTGATCCCAGGAGGCTCGCCGGATTTCTTGCCGGCCGGAATCTGGGTGAAGGTCCGGCGACTTTCAAACCTGGTTCGTTCCTCGCGACTCGTTGTTCAACCCTGTTTCGACCCGGGTTTGATCTCTAAAACCCCTAATTCCCCAATCAGTTTTTGTTTCTGAATATGCTGTTTTAAAATAATTCAAAATTCATTATTTTAATTTCAAATATTGTTTTTAATTTCAAAATTTAATTTGGCTAATTATTTTAAATAATTAAATAAATTATTTTAATTCCAGAAAATTACTTTTACTATTTTCTAAAATCCAAAATTTAATTTTATTTATATATTTATTTGTTAATATTTAAATATATTTATTTTGTTAATTAATTAGTTTATTTAAATAATTTGTATTAAATTCATTTAATCTCCAAAAATTATGGAAAAATCATTTTTGTTTCTGATTTTTCCTAAATAATGATTTGAAAATCATTTTGAGCTTTTCAAAATTATATAAGGGTATTTAAAAATTAAATTATTATTATTATTATTATTATTAATTGAATTCTTCTTATTTTATTCATAGTAAATAGACTGTTCGCCCGTTTAATATGAAACGAACGTGTCTAGACTCTAGAAAAATATTCTGCTTCTATTAAAAATACTTTCGAGACACCAAATCTTTCATTTCGAAAGGTTGCTTGATTTTGTAAACATTTCTGAGTCGCGTAAATATCGAAAAGTTATATTTCGACTTGATTTCAGTTTTAAACATATCGAGTTGAGTGTTTTGACGAAATGAGTTATATGCTATATGAAATATGTCATACGTGCCTTATGTGTTTACATGTTATGTGAATTATAAGTCCACGTGTCTATTAAACTTTATGTGATTGAAACTGATCCTTATCTGTTATTGTCCGATGGGTAGACGATAAGGATGAACATTTAATACACATTGTATATTATCGGTTAATTGAAATAGTATCTTTTATGATAGCTACACATAGTTCGAGACATTCAAAGCCAGACAGTGATAGTAAGAGGAAAGCCTGATTATGTGTGGTAAATGAGACGAGTGGATACAAAGTAGATGTGAACATAGAATGTGGATTAACAAATAAAAATCTGATACAGACGTACCAGAGATGAGTTATATGGCAGATGCTTAAAAGTTAGAAAATTGACCAATTGAGGCAAGTATTCCAGAACTTTCTTGTGATATATTGCAAGTATTTCTTCCTTATTCTAATAGAATAGTTAAATATTTTTATATTTCACTACAATTATGCTTAATTATGCAAGTATCTTATCATGAGGGCCGGGGATGGACTAGACCTTATCGGCCGGGGATGGACCGGACCCTTGTTTATTGGGCCATACTCATGGGTACCCGAATGGATCTATACAGCTGGGTATAGATATGCACTATATCCTGACTGATCAGCAGGGTATGAGTGCGAATATTGGTTCTAGTGTCCAGTCTAAATTATTGTTGATCGCCATTAACTGCATTCCTTCTTGAAAAGTTTTATGACTACAAAACCGGATAAAGACCTAATTCAAGGGATGAATCAGTGAATCTCTCGTTGCCTTTGATTTATGAATGAGGGCTAATAAAGGCCGATGTTTTATTCTTTCAACTAATTTAGATAAATAAAGATATTATACATGATATATTTCTAGTCTAAGATTTTACCATGAAAGGAATTAGTTAACAAACGTTTAACTGAACAACAGAAAAAGATGAAAGAATTATCAATAATGAACCGGATGAGTGATTAATATGTTAAGAAGGCGAACCATACCACTATCACGGGGAAATACTTGTCATGAAGTTATGAGATCGAAGAAATTCTAAGTACGAATAAACTTTGAGCGTGATCTTCAAGGAATTGTTAGGCTTTTCAACTTAAGTAAGTGAGTTATGGTGAATTTGACACTCATAATTGCGCCAGCTACGAAGGTCCATATGGAAAGGCATAAGTGGAAATGAAGAAATGGTGACCCAACTGCGAAATTAATTTTAAGAAATACTGTTTTACCACCAATTGCATTTTTCACAAGAGTATGATAATCGAGATCATGTATTGGTTATCAGAAAGTAAACAAGCTAACTAATAAGAATCATTACATATTGTCAAATGAGTTGCTCTATCAGTTGGAAATATGCAGTATAATTTCTTAAAAATAAGTATGTATAAGCGTCAACAATAGAGAATAAGATTAAAAGATATTCTTCAAACGGATTTATGGACATGTGTGAGTAATATGAATTATTAATTAGAGAACTTAAATTAAAAAATGACCTAGAAGAACCCTGGAATAAAGTTTTTGAGAAGCAGCAGAATAATTTTATATTCATTAGTGGTATTCCGAGATATATTAAAGGAATAAATGAAAGGTATGGTTATATCCTTAGTTCGATAAAAAAATGTACATTATGTCAGTTGGTAGTATATGTGATTATCAGCATGATATCTTCTGAAGTATGATGAAATGGTGAGGTTGGAGGATGGTGGTGGATTGATATAGTTGTTGATTGTTTTGTTGATTGTGGGTGTTGGCTTGAGTCCGACTAGTAGTCAATAATATATAGGAGATGCTGCCCAAATTTTCGGAAAATACCCTGCTTTTAAAGGTAGAAAGTATACTTCTGTGTGTTATTGATATTCCTGTTGATACTCCAAATGATTGCGATCTAGGTTCTTAAAAAAGGTTGTTATGACCAAACTGACTTTATATAATTGGATTTTGATTTCATTTAGCTAGTCATCGCTTGGTTCAATTGATCAATTAAAAGAGTTACTTGGTTAATTTTCCCAACTTATGGTCAGTTAGATGGAAATCGATTCCAATTATATTAAGTCAAATTCTGAAATGATTTTCAGTTCCGAAATCAAAGCAATTAGAAATTGGAGGAAGTAAGGACACCAGTAGAATGAAACCTTATGAATATGCTCTTTTGCAATAAATAAGAGAATTAAAAAGTTATTTGTACATGCAAGTGAGAAGAATGTTTTCAAGAACCAAAGGTTCAAGATAAGAGCAAATAGTAGGAATGACGAGAATGAAGAATGGAGGATGAATAAAGAAGAGATTGGTAATTATGTCAATATGGATGTTGATAGACGATTAAAGAGATTTTATCATCTGTAATAGGGTGTTATTAAGGAACTTGAAGTTATACCAATATAGAACGACGATGTAATGTGAATTATTCCAAAATACCAGAAACTCACAAATATAAGTATTTGATGTATGATAGAAGCTGGCAATATTAGCATGTGAACTAAATAAGGAGATGTATTGATTATGTAGAAAAGAAGGCATATCACTGGCATAAATCCCAACAATCTGAAACATATCTTCAATTCGATAAAGCCAAATATGAGATAGAGAATAGTTGGAGTTGACTAGAAATAAAAGTTGTACGATTAATGATTATTTGAGTAAGGCTAAGGAAGTAGCTGTTAATGGATTTTGATAGTTCTATTAGCAAGAATAATAAAGGAGTTCAAATAGTTATAAATTGAAAGCTTTCATTCCATTGTTAGCCACAAAAATGGCTTATCTAATGATGAACAAATCAGTACTATTAGGAAGAAGGAATCGCTTAGGTTAAGAAGAGACAATGAGTTATATAAATGAAGAACTTAACTAGGAAAGAAAGTGGAATCAAAAGGATGATAAAGAAATTTTATAAGATTGTCCAGGATTTAAGTAAGTTATGAACTCCAGGTGTGCCAAAGCTAAAGTAAAGAACGGAGTGAAACGCCTATAACTGGAAATAGGGAACTCATTCTGAAAATACGATTAAATATGGAGAGTTAAACGGAGGTACCGATTGACATGGAATAAGAATGGAAATGGAGGGACATGTAAGTAAATGTCATATTGACCGAAGAACCAAAGCCAACATCAAAGGTTGAACATATCATTATAACCGTTTTGAAAAATGAGTATAGCTCGTTAAGGAACGATATAGTAAAATCACTTGAAAACCAAAGCCGAAGGAAGTGCTATTTGAATTAATAGGGATAGGTTAACCAAACCTAATCATTCTTTTATTAATGAATACTTTATCCGAGAAATAAGTTCGATATTGCTTTAAAGAGATTGTGGTACATTATCAGATTTAAGTATGGATTGTAAATGATCAAAATTATTTGAATTGAGATTTGACAGAAGTATTCAGAATACGATAAATTATGTCAAACCAGAATAAGATATGCCACGCATGGATAAACGGGCATCAAGTAAGGTAAAACTAAAAGATATGAATTGGTTAAACATCGATAACTCGAGAGATTCAAGTTACTCTGAGAATATGATACAAGACATGGATGAAAAGGAAGACTCTGTGATAATATGGCGTGAAGTCAAAAATGAACGTTATATGTGACGGAACGTCAGAGAAGAGTATTGTACTAAATTTCATATCGGTACTCCCTAAAACCAAACAAATGATAATAAATTTGTGCGTCACTCGTATCCAATTGAATTTTCTCTTTAATTCTAAAATTCTGGAATTAATCTTGTAACGTACAGAAACCGAAGGTGACATGGTCTCAGTGCATCATTCGCAGATGAATGAAAAGAGTAAGGGAACGATTAAAGAGCCTCAAATACAATTGGAAGCGATTACAAGCTAGGCTAAGTGAACAAATAAATATGTGGAAAATGAAGTGAAACAACTAGCAAATATTGGAAACATTCATGAGCACGAATTATTAGAATTAGAATGAAAAGAAGTTTAGTATATATTATGTTGGTCCTTTTTAGACAATAAGATAGGTAGGAAAATTGTGAGTAAACTAGCCTTACCGCCACAGGTTTAGCAAGTTCATAGGGTATTTATATGTATAACCGGGAAAAGTAATTTAGTGCCGATATATATAAAATGGAGACCTGAGTCAATTTTATGGAAAGTTGTAAGGTTGAGAGGTCAACCTGAAAAAATGTGGAAGTGAAATACAGTACTTGAAAAGTATCATTATCTGATCCTTATTATGATTCTGAGGGCAAAATCCTTTTAAGGGGGGAGGATGTAATATCCGAGAAATATTGTGTAATTATTTTATCAATAAATAATCATAATGTGATTTTTATGGGAATTTTGGTGAATTACATGATAATTGAAATTGATGTTTGGATGTTTTATATGTGATAAAATTTGAGTATTTTAATTTTTATTTATCCAAAATAAATTATAGATAATTTTGGTATTTTTCCGGTAATTTTTAGGTTGTTATATGATTTTATAAAGATTTATGGATTAATAATTATTTTCTGAGTAATTATAAAACTATTTTATAAAACTGGGAATCATCCAACTTCAACCGTTTTTACGTTTTTACAACCCGAAAGTCTTCGGAAAACTCCTTTTTAACCTAATCTGATTATTCTGAACATTTTCCATGTTTTGACTTTTTCAATCCCGAGTACGGTTTGACCCGTACGAGTCCCGGCGCAAAACTTTCGATACGATAGTCATTTCGATAGATCGATAAAATCTGTATTCTCGGGAGATGGGACATTTTTATTAAATTATTCTATTATCTTCTCGTAGGATGTTTTATAAGAAGCCCGGTTTTGATAATTATCCAAAATTGGTTTCAAATTGGATCATTATTATAGTAATTTAGCGGCTAAATAATCTATTTTCGGATCTGATATGATCCAACGGGATACTAATATTCCATAAGTATAAATAGCCTTTTTCTTATTATTTTTTTTATACAGATAATAATAAACAAATCGTTAAAATTTATAATTTACAGAGAAAAACTTGAATATTCGCCGCTTTTTTCAAAAATCAAACCTAAAAACGAAGGCGTTATCGAACTCCGATTTGGGCATGCAAGTAGTCAAATCGAAGCTTGTGAAAAGTACTTTCATAATTTACAATCAATTTCACTACAGAAATCAAAGGTATTTTTATATATATTTATTTCAATTTGAATTAAATCATGATTAAAATATGAATTTATTATTTTGATATTGTTTGTGTGATTTGATGATTGTATCTTGTAGATAATTTCATTCTGATCATTTTGGTATATTATATGTTGAATTTGGAGTTCAAAAAACATTTATACATTTGGGTTTGATTCTCGAATTATTAAAATTAGGGTTTATAAGGGGTATGAATGTTTTTAATTGAATTTGCGACTTTTTGATTTAAGGGTTATTGATTGATTTGGATTACTGGGATATCTTTCTAATGTGACTTGTAATCGATCCATGTTTTTAAATTCACCAAATGATTGATAAATGGGTTTAATCGAAGTTCTATTTCTTTTGTTTTATTCGTTTTTAATTTCAATTTTTTAGATTATTTACGATATGTTTGTTGATTTTGATCCTGGGGTTTGAATATATATTTTACAAGCTTTAATTTGCGATAGTCTTTGTGGGTTATTGCTGAATTTTGGTCGGGATCGGAGTTTCACCGGATTATTGCCGGTGTTCTTCGAGGACTTGACCGGAATTCGTAAATGGTTAATTGTTTGTTATCTTCGTTAGTTTGATGGTAGTTCTGGGATTACAGTGAACGATTTTGGCTAAGAAACGCAATAAAACCCACTTGAATCGGGACTGATTCGATCCCAGGAGGCTTGCCGGATTTTCTGGCCGGCCGGAATCTGGGTGAAGGTCTAGCGACCTTCAAACCAGGTTCGTTCCTCGCGACCCGTTGTTCAACCCGGTTTCGGCCCAGGTTTGATACTCAAAACCCCTGATTCCCAAATCAGTTTTTGTTTCTGAATTTGTTGTTTTAAAATAATTCAAAATTCATTATTTTAATATCAAAAATTGTTTTTAATTTCAAAATTTAATTTGGTTATTATTTTAAATAATTAACTAAATTATTTCAATTCCAAAAAAATACTTTTACTATTTTCTAAAATGCAAATTTTTATTTTAATTATTTAATTATTTGTTATTATTTAAATTGATTAAATATTTTGATAATATATCAGTTTATTTAAATAATTTGTATTAAATTCAGTTAATCTCCAAAAATAATGGAAAATCTTTTAATTATGATTTTTCCAAAATAATTATTGAAAAATCATTTTGAGCTTTTAAAAATTATATAAGGGTATTTAAAAATTCAATTAATATTATTATTAATTGAATTCTTCTTATTTTATTCATAATAAATAGGCCGTTCATCCGTTTAATACAGAACGAACGCGTCTAGACTCAGAAAAATATTTGGCTTCTATTAAAAATAATTTCGAGACACCAATTCTTTCATTTTGAAAGGTCGATTGATTTTGTAAACATTTCTTGAATCACGTAAATATCGTAAAGTTGTATTTCAACTCGATTTCAGTTTTAAACATACCGAGTCGAATGTTTTAACGAACTGAGTTATATGTTACATAAAATATGTGATATGTGCCTTATGTATTTATATGTTATGTGAATTATGAGTCCACCTGTCTATCAAACTTTAGGTGATTGAAAT
This sequence comes from Apium graveolens, assembly GCF_009905375.1. Classification (NCBI taxonomy): domain Eukaryota; kingdom Viridiplantae; phylum Streptophyta; class Magnoliopsida; order Apiales; family Apiaceae; genus Apium; species Apium graveolens. Next base: position 73,075 of record NW_027417324.1, on the reverse strand, counting down.
ATTTAATAGACAATTGTATATTATCGGTTAATTGAAATAGTATCTTTTATGATAGATACACATAGTTCGAGACATTCAAAGCCAAACAGTGATAGTAAAAGGAAAGTCTGATTATGTATGGTAAATGAGACGAGTAGATATAGAGTAGACGTGGACATAGAATGTGGATTAACAAATAAGAATCTGATACAGACGTACCAGAGATGAGTTATATGGCAGATGCTTAAAAGTTAGAAAATGGACCAGAGGCAAGTATTCTTGAACTTTCTTTTGATATATTCCAAGTATTTATTCCCTATTCTAAATTCAGAATAGTTAAATGTTTTTATATTTCACTGAATTTACTATACAAGTATCTTTTTGTTCTTGTTCCTGATTATTATTGGTGATCTCTTGAGCAAATACCTGTTGTTCTGGGTTATTTGCGAACCTTGAATCAGGGTATTTTGAAATCAAAATGATTTGACATCAAAATACTCTACAGACCGGATGGTTATGATGAGGGCCGGGGATGGACTAGACCCTATGGGCCGGGGATGGACCGGGCCCTTGTTTATTGGGCCATAGTGCCTGGGTACCCGAATGGATCTATATAGGTGGGTATAGATCTGCACTATATCCTAACTGATCATCAGGGTATGAGTGCGAATATTGGTTATAGTGTCCAGTCAAATTTATTATTGATCGCCATTAATGGCATTCCTTCTTGAAAAGTTTTATGATTACAAAATTGTACAAAGACCTGATTCAAGGGATGAATCAGTGAATTGCTCGTTGCCTTTGATTTATGAATGAGGGCTAATAAAGGCCCATATTTTATTCGCTCAACTACTTCAAATAAATAAAGATGTTAATAAAATTATTTAAAGATTGTGTCCAGAAAAATTTCTTTTGATATTGATACTTGGAAACCAGTTATATTACTTGCTGGGCATTTTTGGCTCACTCTTGCTTTGTGAATTCTTATTTCTTTCACTATCAAATGAGGATAAAAAGTAAATAGCTCTCAAGAGACAACAAAAATAAGGCAAGGGCCCAGCTGCAAGAGGATGGAGATCTTAGAATGAAATAAGATAAGGGAGTTAGTAAGAGGTAATAAAATTATATTTAGTTGTTATAATTTTTGAAGGTTAGATTCTTATTTCATACCATAACCTGTAAACGATCCGGAATTGAGGGGTTATATGTATATTTATTTTGATATACAGGTTTATATTGTTTAAAGTGGTTTGGTGAAACCCAATCCCGACCCAGGATTTGGGGGTGTTATGATTGACAAGTCACGTATCAAGTTATATAGAGAAGTCATTTGAGAACTCCAGAATGGCTTATCGAGAAGTCCAAAATGGCTTATAGAGAAGTCTCAGAGATATCGACAAGTTAAATGAAGATGTGAAGAGTGGATATATCGATAAGTCATTTCTGCATGTAGAGAACTCAGAGATATCGACAAGTCAAATGAAGATGTGAATATTGGAGATATCGACAAGTCAATTTCTCAATAGAGATCTCAGAGATATCGACAAGTCATTTCTGCATGTAGAGAACTCAGAGATATCGACAAGTCAAATGAAGATGTGAATATGGAGATATCGACAAGTCAATTTATCAATAGAGATCTAAGAGATATCGATAAGTCATTTATACATGTAGAGATTTAGAGACCTCGACAAGTCTAGTACACTTATAAAGAACTCAGAGACCTCGACAAGTCAAATACTCTTATAGAGAACTCAGAGATCTCGATAAGTCATTATACTTATCGAGATGTCACTTCTCTATAGAATAAACTGTAGATCTCGACATGAACCTCAAATGCAGTTATACATACAAGTTAAAGATTCAAGATTATCAATCAATAAACGATCTATTCACTTAGATCGGAAAGTCTACAAAAGCAGCTTGAAGAGTGCAAGATCAAGGGATTAACTGACAAAGGATGGTGACATACCTACAAGATTTGCAAAGATTTACTAAGCCAAAATAGAAAGAATTAGAGATAGCTTAGAAAAGGGTTTAATACATCTTATTGCATGCTATGTAAACCCGTGTTTACTAATCTATAAAGTAAACAATGGTCCTTTTTTTAGAGGTAACAAAACAGAGATCTAAATTTTCTTGTACTCTCTCAAGAAAGAAACTGAGTTCTTATATTTTTAAGAACACATAATTAGTAGCAAGACAAACTTAATTAATACAAATTAAGTGAGTTTTGAAATATTATGCCTGTGATTTTATTTTTGTTGAACACGATATTTTTACAAATCATAAACTGCTTTGTTCACAATTGTCCAAACAAGTTTAAAAAGGCTAAAAATCGAGTAAACAAATTTACACCCCCTTTGTTTTGCACTCAATATCTAACACAATACAATGACTGGTCCAAACAAATCCATGTGCAGTAGTTGTAGAGGTTCATCAATTATTGATTCAAGCTTCCTTTTGAATGATGCTTTCACTTGTTTTCCTTTCTGACAAGCACCACACAGTCCATCTTTTGAGAATTCAACTCAAGGAATGCATCTACAAAGGTATTTCATGACCAATTCATTCATGGTCTTGAAGTTCATATGGGATAACTTCTTGTGCCATAGCCAACTTTCATCTTGACTTGCTTTGTTGAAAATACAATTAATATAATATGCATTTGTTGAGTTGAAATCAGCTAGATACACATTTATTTTCCTCACTCTAGTAAGGACCACTTTGTTGTTTTTCTTGTAGGTAACAACACAAGCTTCAATTGTGAATGTAACAGAGTTGCCTTTATCACATAGTTGGCTGACACTCAAAAGATTGTGTTTGAGTCTATCAACTAAAGAAACTTCTTCAATGACGATATTCTCTCTTGAAATCAAGCCATATCCCATAGTATATCCTTTGTTGTCATCTCCAAAGGTAATGCTTGGGCCAGCTCTCTCCTTGAACTCTATGAGCAGGGTAGAATCTCCAGTCATATACCTTAAGCAATCACTATCTAGATACCAAAGATTCTTTCTCTTTCCATGCACACATCAAAACCAAATCAAGTTGATTTTGGTACCCCAAGTTTCCTTGGGTCCAGCCTTGTTAGATTTTTTCCTAGGCTTCTTAGTCTTTCCATCATTAGATTTAAGTGACTGTAAATCAACCTTTATCTTAGGAGTGGGACTTTGAAACCCTTGATCAGTTATACAATTATCAGGCACATTAGAATTAACATGGTATGGAAAAGATTGAGCAAAAATGTTATTACAGTAAGGCATGCTAAATGGCATTTGGGGAATATTAAATGCAGTATAATAGGGATTGTAAGCAAATGGCATATTAGCATAATGTACAGATAATATTTGTGCAGGCATAACAGGCAAAACATTCATGGGTGATATGGGCATGTTAGGCAAAGATGGAGGTGCAAACATGGGTGCATGTGTCACAGATTTGTAATTAGTAGATGACTAATTAACACTACCACACTTAACACATGTCTTTCTAGGTGCATACTTCTCAGGTGTGTAATTATTGTGTTTCTTAATCCTTACTTTCCCATTTTATTATTTTTCCTTTTCGAATCTGCCTTGACCTCAATCTTCTCCAATATGTCACTCAATTGCTTCATTGACAGATGCCCCACATTCACTCTGCTTGCATATTTGGATTTGTTTGATTCTCCTTGAACAAAGTGCTTATTTACTGAACCATATTTCTCATTGAGCTTTTCTAGTTTTCCTTTTCAAATAGTCTTTTTCTCATTCAACAGATGAGAATCAACTTTCAATGGATGAGCTTTGTCTTTCGATGGATAAAATTCATCATCCGTTGATTCAGCATCCGTTGACCATGAACCAATTCTTGGTCCAGTTTCTTCTTGCTCTTTTTTCAGGCTTTTTCGCAGAAAGACTCAATTCCTTGAACTTTGGCAATTTGGGCACTCACATCTCTTGATGATTTCCAGGCCTTGATCACTTCTTGATCACGTTCAAGATGCTTTCTCAAAATCTCTTCTTTTCAAAGATTCAGTTAATTCATCCTTGGAAATCTTACACTCTATTTTCAATTTCTCAAACTCAATGAATTGAGTTTCTAACACAGCATTTCTATCACTCAAAAATAAATTATTCTCATTAATTCTATTGTTTTCTTAGTGAGTGATTTTAGTGTGACACGCAAGTGATACAATTCCGTAGACATATCATTTATAGCATCATTGCATTCATCTTTAAGAAGGTGTGCTAAGTTTTTAGTGATTACCTGATTGCTTGATGAACTGACTTCTGTCTCATCTGACTTGGCCATAGGGCTAGGTTGACATAATTTATATCTGCATCTGCATCCTCACCATCAGCTTCCCAGTCACTTTGCTGAGTGATAAAAACCTTTTACTTTTGTTTAAGCAATTTAAAGTATTTCTTCTTATAATCCACAGGCTCAAACTTTCTCTTTTCTGAGCTAGGCTTTTGGCATTCATGGGCAAAGTGACCATTAATCCCACATTTGAAACATTTGAATTTAGCTTTATTAACCATATTTCTGTTGGATTTTGCAGCTCCAAAATTTCTCTTGAATTTGATTTTTGAAACCCTCTTTGATGGAAAAGCCAAATGCTCATCAATATCATCCATTTCATCATGGATTGTGCAGTACTCTTATTCAGAAACCACCAATTTGCCTTTGCCTTCACAAACACTTGTGTTTGTTGCAGATTCAATAACTTCCACCTTCAATTCCTCTCTCTTGTTCAACTACTAATGAAACAGATTCACCCTTCTTTCTTCCTTTCTTTAACTGCTCAACCTACTCCATTTCGAGCTCATAGGTTTTCAAGATACCATACATGTAACACCCCCAGATCCGGAGTCGGGGATCCGGGTCGTCACGGTCTTTCTTTCCACAATATCACTTCACTTAATTAATAATAATAACCTTATGCTGTGACCCCACACTAACACACACCACAACCCGTTATAGTCTCAGAGATGAAATTGAAATAAGTACAAGTCTTTGAATCCACAATTTAAAAGTTATTACAACCCAAAATGATTACTTGATAATTTACAGTTAATTGCCATTATCTGCCACAAGTTATAATTATACATAATTTGATTCTCAAAAATAGAATGCCTGATCTACCAATAGATCTACCTCTGCAGCTATAGCAGCTACAACATCATCGGGAAGATGCGGGACGCTTCCCACGCGCTTGTGCTGGGTCTGCTGGAGTCTGGCCATCTTTCCTAACTGTTGTTGTGTGATGAAGAAATAAAGCAAGAGTGAGCCTTACAGCTCGCAAGATAATATATAGTGATAACAATAATATAAGTATCTAAATGGATACTTACTAGAATCTTTTATCCTGTGTAAGATAATTACTTACTAGATATAAGTAAAAATAAGGGATGAAGTTACCAAATACTTCACTATACTTATATCATTTATAAAGCTACTTGAACTACCACTGTTCAAAGTATAATGAGCTTTTACCAGTTCATCACATAGATGAGACTGCAAGACAAGATTTGAATAGATTAAACCTTTGAAATATTATTAAAGGAAATGAAGTTATGATATACTTCATTAAGTTCTGATATATATATATATCCACATATACATCTTCTTTATACATTTCCTGAAAACCTCTGTCATGTAAAGTATGAACAGAGTTTGAAACATCCAATAAATTTTGGAAAGGAAAAGAATTTTGGCATAAACCAGATATCTTGCTGATCAGGCAAAAATACCAATAAGTAACCTTTTCTACTAGTAGATGGACGAATTCCCCACTGGTCATCACCCTGGTCGTAATAGGACCTTATGCTGGACTGCCACTCAGCCACTTATGCATTGGATGGACTCCCACTGAGCCACTTACACTATCATGGACGCCCACTGAGCCCATGTTGCTTATGCCGACTCAATAGATGGACTTACTTCCCGAACGTTGGGTAAGTAATCAATTCATTTACCAAAACTGCAACCTTGTTGCGAATATAAAATACACCACAGAGCCGGATCCCTCAGGTTTTGAGCGAGTATTTAAATCCCCTTAAAAAGGAAGATCTTAAATATAAAAATGAGTTTTGGGATCCGCTCTAACTTTTTAAAAAAAATCATTTTTGAAGACTCGAAAACACTTTAAAGAGTGTTTGGAGTAAAGCTGATTTAATGAAGTAAATCAGTCCCCAGTATATTTAGAAAATGTCTGAATATTATTATTTAAATAATATTCCCACAAAGAATAATCTTTATAAAAATAATTGAAGTAGAAGTATTAAAACTTATACTTGAAACGAGTATTAAATAACCAAAGATATACTTATATGAAAGTACTATCTTTATTTGAATAATCGAAAATAAGTTTGATTATTGAGACACTTATTCTTTAATAAAATAAAGAATATATTTTAGTAATAAGCGGAGTCATAATACCTCGAATGAATATTATAAATAATATTCATTAAATAAAAATAAAGGAGTCATACATCCTCAAATGAATATTCAAATAATATTCATTAAATAATATAAACTGAGTCATAAGCCCTCGAATGAATATTCAAATAATATTCAAATAATAAAATAAAAGTTCTCGAATAAACCTTATTCGATTAATAGTTTGGAAAACTATAACCATATATATATATATTTTATATACATATATACAAAATCTACTCGGGATCCTCGACTCCCGGTTTAGAAAATATTTCCACCTTTTGGGTCCCTATACTAAGGGTATATGCAAGTTACCGCTATCCTCTAGCATAGGTATTATCAACTGAATCAACAGATATATATATGGAAGGAATACTGAAACAGGCATGCATATATATATACCATAGCAGCATGCTTCAATATATTGCAATATTTGCTAATTAACCAACATGCATCTATCACAAGATAATGCAAATACATATATACATCACAACAACAGTTATAACGGGTAGAAAACTTGCCTGAGCGACTTGGGGTGATAAAAGGCTCGGGACGAGTTTGGTAACCTATAAACAACAAGTAAGTTGGAATTAAACCAAAGTCGCTTGTAAATCTATTCTTTAACTAACTTAGACTCTAACGCTTGTTTTGCGCTTACTGATTTGCTTAAGTCACTCAGGTACCCTCGGCTCCACCATTTTTAATAATTTAACCTTTACGAGTTTTAAGGTGATTCCTTCGCGAGTGTCTTACCAACTTCCTAACACACTTACCATAAATGTTTCATGCATTAATTAACCCTTTTTGGTCTTTAACCTTTGTTTCAAAGTAACGCGAGGGGAAAAGTTTCGTTCGCGAAACGCCTTTACTTGAAATGGTCGTTTCTCCTAAACCGTGCATCAGAATCGAACGAACTACATATCAAAACGAAGCTCGTAACACGAACTATCTAAAAATAGCAATGGTAATAATCTAGCAGGGGGTTCTCGGGTCCTAATGTTATGCACAAAAACAGTCTAAAGAAAATCGGACGTTACGACGGCTATGTTTACGCGATTTCCCAATTTAAAACCATTCAAAACCAACCCAATTCAACCTCAAATCCAACATACAACCAACATCCATCCTTATCACATCATAACAAACCCAACCAATTCAATTTTAACATTGATACTTATGCCTAAGCTTGAATTTAACTATACTACATTCTTTTAACCAAAACAACAAGATTTACCAATCTGATTCAATACCATTTCAATCCCAAACTATAAATCACAAACATCAAGCTACAATATCACCCTACTAATCAAAATCATCTTATAATACATAGGAATCTAGGGTTTGGAGATGATATACCTTCCTTGAAGTGGTGGGAGGAGCTAGGAAGCCTTAAGAAGCTTTGAGAAGTCTTAGGAATGCTTGGATCTTCAAGGAAAACAAGAAAAATTTCAAGTTAAAAACTTAAAAACACTATTCATAGTCTTCTTCTTTGATTAAATGAAGAAGATTGAGAAGGAATTGATGGCTTAAACTCATGATATAGCCCTAACTAAGCATGAAGATGATTAGGGAATTAACTCACCAATTTAGGAAGCTTGGATCTTTGATTTTGAATTTTCTTGCCTTTTGCAATAGTAAAAAGCCGAGAGCTCTCAAGAACAATGCGTTGGTTTCTTTTTGATTTTGATGAAGAATGAATTTGCTTGGCTTGGTTGATTTGTTTTTGTGTTTGATTTAGTTAATTACCTTGTTGCCCTTGATTTTGTGTGGTTAAAAAGCCACCACATCTCCTTCCTTCCCATGTCATGCCCATGTCATGTTATGATGTCATCCTTCCCTCTTTGTCCTCCTCTCATTGGTTGGGTGACATCACTCACTCTAATCCCTTTGATTAACTTCCTAATTGTTTGCCTAATGACCGCTGATCTGTTATACGGTTCGCTTAACTTTCGTTCTCGTTTATCGTTTGAAGGATCATACCCGGGATCTTATTACTTAGGTTCCCTTAACCTTTCTCAATACATTATATTCCTTTTTATGATCCTCTATTATAATCCTTTAATTTAAATCCTTTTTATCCTATTACCTTATACTCAATTCTCTCCGTATCTAGTGGATTTCCGGGAAAAACTAAAGTGTTCGGAATTGGATTCTGACGATCTTTACATACACTCATATACCGTATAGAGTATTAATAAAATCTCATAATATCCATAACAGAACCCCTACATAGTGTGACATGAAAAGTTTTCTCATTCAGCAAAAACACTATTCACAAGGGTTACAAAAAGTTGAAAAATTTTGGGGGTTATTACAGTCTCCCCTCCTTAAAAGGATTCCGTCCCGGAATCAAACAGGAAACAAATGGGGGTACTTTTCTAGTATTGTGCTCTCTAGTTCCCAAGTTGATTCTTCCACATTATGATTCTGCCATAGTACTCTGACTAGCTTGATCACTTTGTTCCGAAGCACCTGCTCCTTCTTATCTATAATCCTTACTGGCTTCTCCACGTAAGTTAGATCTGGCTGCATATCCACCTGCTCGTACTCCACTATGTGTCTGGCATCCCGATGATACTTCCTTAGCATTGACACATGGAACACATTATGAACTTGTTGCAAATTAGGGGGTAAGGCTAGCTCGTAAGCTAACTTTCCAATCCGTCTTAATATCTCAAAAGGTCCAATGTATCTTGGGCTTAGTTTTCCTTTCCTTCCGAACCTCATTAATCCCTTCCAAGGGGATACCTTTAGCAGTACTAAGTCCCCTACTTCATATTCCTTGTCCTTTCGGGCTAGGTCTGCATATTTCTTCTGTCTGTCTTGGGCTGCTACAAGTCGTCCTCTGATAAGATCCACTATATCTTTGGTCCTTTGGACCACTTCGGGTCCGAGCATCTTCCGCTCTCCTACTTCATCCCAGTATAAGGGAGATTGACACCTTCTTCCGTACAGGGCCTCATAAGGCGGCATTCCGATGCTAGCATGAAAGCTATTGTTATAAGAAAACTCGATCAACGACAAGTGATCATCCCAACTCCCTTTAAAGTCTATTGCACAGACTCTCAACATATCCTCTAGTGTCTGGATGGTCCTTTCACTCTGCCCATCCGTCTGGGGATGGTACGCGGTACTCATATTTAACTTGGTCCCCGCACATTCCTGAAAGCTCCTCCAAAATCTGGAGTTGAACCTGGGGTCTCGGTCTGAGACAATGGACGCTGGGACTCCATGTCGCGTTACTATTTCCTTAAGGTAAATGTCCACCAGTCTATCGACTGTGTATCTCTCATTGATAGGAATGAAATGAGCTGACTTTGTCAGTCGGTCTATAATTACCCAAATGGCGTCGTGATTGGCTTTCGTCCTTGGAAATCCTACAACAAAATCCATCGCTATCTGTTCCCATTTCCATTCGGGAATCTCCAAGGGTCGTAAGAGTCCACTGGGTCTCTGGTGCTCTGCCTTTACCCTTTGGCAAGTCAAACATTTGCTTACCCATTCTGCTACGTCCCTCTTCATGTTGGGCCACCAGTAATATTCCTTCAAATCCCTATACATCTTGGTACTTCCCGGGTGAATGGAATACCTTGAACTATGGCTTTCATCCAATATCTCATCTTTAAGCTCTTGAACATTCGGAACCCAAATCCGGTAGGAGTACCTCATTATCCCTTTATCATCTTTCTCAGTATGGATCTCCTCTCCAGTCATTGACTCTCTACCTTCATTCATTATTTTCTCCTGGCATAATCTGATCTTTTCCAATAACTCTGGCTGCATTGAGATCTCAAAAAGCTTTTCAGTTCCGGTTCCGGTTACCTTTACTTCTATTTCCATTCTCTCAAAATCCCTTATCAATTCTTCCGAAGTTGTTATCATTCTGAGTCTTTCCTTTCTACTAAAGGCATCAGCCACCACATTGGCTTTCCCTGGATGATAGAGAATCTCACAAACATAGTCCTTGATTAGTTCTAACCATCTCCTCTGGCGCATGTTGAGCTCTTTCTGCGTAAATATGTACTTGAGGCTCTTATGGTCTGTGAAAATCTCGCACTTCTCTCCATACAAGTAGTGCCTCCAAATTTTTAAGGCAAATACTATTGCCGCGAGCTCAAGGTCATGAGTAGGATATCTAACCTCGTATTCCTTCAATTGTCTCGACGCATACGCAATCACTTTACCGTGCTGCATAAGCACACATCCTAATCCTTTGTGCGACGCGTCACTATATATCACAAAATCTCCTTTTCCGTCCGGCAATGCCAATACCGGAGCCGTTATCAACCTTTTCTTTAATTCTTGAAAACTGTTCTCGCATTTCTCCGTCCATTCAAACTTCTAGTCTTACGAGTAAGTCGTGTCAAAGGGGCTGCGATCTTCGCAAAGTCCTGTACAAATCTACGATAGTAGCCGGCCAATCCTATAAAACTCCTTACCTCTGTGGGTGTGGTTGGCCTTTCCCAATTTGAGACCGCCTCTATCTTGGAGGGGTCGACCAATACTCCTTCTTTATTGATCACATGTCCTAAAAACTGTACTTCATTCCGCCAGAATTCACACTTCGAGAATTTGGCATATAACTGTTCCTCTCTGAGTATTCCTAGAGCTATCCTCAAATGCTCTGCATGTTCTGTCTCAGTCCTTGAGTAGATCAAAATATCATCGATAAAAACTATCACACATTTGTCCAAGTACTTCTTAAATACTCTATTCATTAAATCCATGAAAGCCGCTGGGGCGTTGGTTAATCCAAAGGACATTACCAAGAACTCATAATGCCCATACCTGGTACGGAACGCTGTCTTGGAAATATCTTCGGGTTTAATCTTTAGTTGGTGATATCCAGTTCTCAGGTCGATCTTGGAAAAATAAACAGCATCCTTTAGCTGGTCGAACAGATCGTCTATTCTAGGTAATGGGTACCTGTTCTTTATGGTTAGCTTGTTCAACTCTCGATAGTCTATGCACAGCCTCATGCTCCCATCTTTCTTCTTAACAAATAAAACTGGTGCTCCCCATGAAGACACACTGGGTCTTATCATACCCTTATCCAAGAGTTCCTGCAATTGGATAGCTAATTCCTTCATTTCTAACGGGGCTAACCGGTAAGGTGCTTTTGAAACTGGCGCCGTCCCTGGGGCCAACTCAATAGCGAATTCAATCACTCTATCGGGTGGTAATCCCGGAAGGTCTTGTGGGAATACATCTTCAAATTCGTTGACTACTGGAATATCTTGTAAGTTAGGCACCTCCTTCTGCGTGTCCACCACATAGGCTCGGTAGGCCTCACTTCCTTTTCGTAGCATCCTTTTTGGCCTGGGCCATGGTCAAAAATTTCCGCGTCTGCCTCTTTCCTCTAAATATAACTTCTTTCTTCCCTGGGACATTTAGCTTAACTTTCTTCCCTTTACAGTCTATCTGAGCATCATTGCTAGATAGCCAGTCCATTCCCAAAATTACATCAAACTCCCCTAATTTAAAAGGAATCAGATCAACACTAAAAGATTGCTCCCCTATGCTTATCTCACAGGCGGGGTGAATCTGGTTAACAGGAATATTTTCATGATTGGCTATTTCTACTTGCAAGGGTTCTATCAAGGGTTCAGCCTTAAGTCTTAACTTACGCGCAAAGTCCTTTGATATAAAAGATTTAGTTACTCCCGAATCAAATAAAACATTTGCACTGACTGAATTTAGAGAAAGGGTACCTGCTATCACATCTGAATCTTTCATAGCATCCTGGACTGTCATGTTGAAAGTCCTCACAGTAGGTGGCTTATTAGAAGCAGCCCTGCTTGCTCCCGAAGCTGCTGGTTTGTTCATTGGGCATTCCCTCTTCCAATGACCTGGGCGTCCACACTGATGACAAGTGGTGGTTGGAATGACGGCAGGGGTTGATGATGAGCACTTAATTGAATAGTAGCCTTCCCGACCGCACTTAAAGCATGTTACTGGCTTTCCTTTACACTCCCCAGTGTGATTCCTTCCACATATGTTACAGGCTGGCAATGGGGGTCGAGACTGGTTGGAATAGGACATTCTTGATTTCTGGCCGCCCTGGCTCACACTCACACTCATTGGCCGCTTAAACCCAGTGTTCCTTCCTGGTAGGGACACTGCTCCTCGATTAAATCTAGTTGGGAAGCTCCTTCCTGCGGAACCTCCACCCATGCTCATACTTTTCCTCTTTATTCCTTTCTTCTCTCTTTCCTTCTGCATCTGTTCACTTCCGACTTCTACAATTGTTGCCTTTTGTACCAGAGTGGCATAGTCCGTAAGCTCAAGGATTGCCACCCTATTCTGAATCCACGGTTTCAGTCCCTGCTGAAACCTCCTAGCTTTCTTTTCCTCGGTGCTCACAAACTCCGGCACAAACCTTGATAACTCAGTAAATTTTGCTTCGTACTCTACTACAGACAAGTTATTCTGCTTTAGCTCCAAGAACTTGAGCTCCATCTGGTTTTCCATAAACCTCGGGAAATACTTTCCCATAAACAACTGACTAAATCTCTCCCAGGTTATAATAGCATCTGTCTCCATATTTTTCTTAGCCTCCCACCAGTAGTTAGCTTCTCCTTTCAGAAGGTAGGTAGCAAATACAGTCTTCTGTGCCTCATCGGTACTCAAAATCTCAAAGGATTTCTCCATTTCCTTTAACCATGCCCTTGCCTCAACTGGGTCGGCTGATCCGTGGAACTCAGGGGGCTTAAGGGACTTAAAAGCCCTGAAAGAGTTTGCCACAGTATTGTTATTTCCTTGAGGGGGTGGGTTGGGTTGACGTTCCAAATTCTGCCTTAGGAGTTGCATGAACTGGTCCATGGGATCCATGCCTGGGTTTGGTACTGGTTGCTCAACCTCGGTTTCTCCTTCTTCAGCCTCTATCTCAAATCCCTCAACATCATATGTTTCCTCTTCCTCTTCATACAGGGAGTCATCCTGTTCCACATAATCCTCATCTTCCTCTTCACTGTATTCCTGGTTCCTATCATCCTGGTTATGGCTTCCCTGGTCCTCAGATCCAGGGTTCGCCCTAGTTCCAATCTTTCTTGGCGGCATGATTCTGATAATAAAAAAAAATTATTGGGAAATTCAACGTTAGGTCACAATCATATACAACATTGTGCCTTGCACAACTTCATAATGGGGAGAACGTATATCGCAATTCTATTATTTTAAGAAAGTTCTAATACGAAGTGCAGTAATAATAATGATAAAAACAGTGACCTCGTCACTAATGAACTGAACCGAAGGAAACAAATATATACATAATGCGAGAAATACATAGTTTGATCTGGTCAAAAGTACAACAGTGCTACAGTCATCTGTCCCAAAAGTGATACACAAGAGTCTATCTGTCTAGTCAGAAAAAAGGATGCTATATACAAGTCAACTATCCCGGAAAATTGGCTCTTACTAAGGCCTCGGCTAACTAGACAACTAGACTATTCCATCATCAATCCTGAATCATACACCGGAGCGGGTCAGCTCCCATACCCTTTCCATCGCACGACGGAAGATATAGTCGGCCTGCCGCCTGGAGATCCTACCATGCCTGTCCCCCTGGAGCGATCTGAGCCTCGCTCGGGATATGAGCTCTATCCCCGTAAGCTCCCTCCTCAAGGATCGGGGTATAGAAGCCCTAGTCTCATAAGCTCGGGTACGCCTAACCGCCCTCTCTGCATCCAACTCCCTCCTGGCCTCATCCAGTCGGCCCTCGGCAACAGCCACTCGGGTTCTCAGAACATCCTGAACATATCCATGAGCTAACGAAGACTGCCTATGGGCAAGGTCAAGAGGTGGTGAATCCGGAGCCGCTGAGGGTGCCTCCTCGGTCTGCCTAGGCTCGAAAGTATGGGTCTCTGAGCTGTCATCATCGGGAATCCAGGATAGTGGTGGAGGGGTAGGGGCTCTGACCACCGGAAGAGTGGGTAATAGGGTACCAGCATACACTACTATAGGTCCAACACGCTCCTCAGCTACTGGGACCTCATCCGGGTCCTCCTCATCTGGAATAGCAATAACCTCTGTCTCTGACTCCTCTGAGGGGTCCTCCTCATCTGAAATAGCAATGACCTCCGTCTCTGACTCCTCTGAGGGGTCCTCCTCATCCTCCTCCATCTCAGGCTCCTCCTGATCCTCAACATCTAGCAGTGCCTCATCATGCTCACGCTCGAACATCTCAGGGTCCTCTATCTCAGGCGCCTATACATTAAACGAGCTAAGTTACTATCATGATACTTATAAGGGTTCCCGTAAGGGTTTTAACTGTCAGCACTACTTTAAGTAGTCCGACCATGAACTTGGCAAGAGTTCTTATTATCTTTGTGAGTTTGTTATTATATCGACGCATCATCTCTGAGGTTTATAACGCTTGGCTCTGATACCATTTCTGTAACACCCCCAGATCCGGGGTCGGGGATCCGGGTCGTCACGGTCTTTCTTTCCACAATATCACTTCACTTAATTAATAATAATAACCTTATGCTGTGACCCCACACTAACACACACCACAACCCGTTATAGTCTCAGAGATGAAATTGAAATAAGTACAAGTCTTTGAATCCATAATTTAAAAGTTATTACAACCCAAAATGATTACTTGATAATTTACAGTTAATTGCCATTATCTGCCACAAGTTATAATTATACATAATTTGATTCTCAAAAATAGAATGCCTGATCTACCAATAGATCTACCTCTGCAGCTATAGCAGCTACAACATCATCGGGAAGACGCGGGACGCTTCCCACGCGCTTGCGCTGGGTCTGCTGGAGTCTGGCCATCTTTCCTAACTGTTGTTGTGTGATGAAGAAATAAAGCAAGAGTGAGCCTTACAGCTTGCAAGATAATATATAGTGATAACAATAATATAAGTATCTAAATGGATACTTACTAGAATCTTTTATCCTGTGTAAGATAATTACTTACTAGATATAAGTAAAAATAAGGGATGAAGTTACCAAATACTTCACTATACTTATATCATTTATAAAGCTACTTGAACTACCACTGTTCAAAGTATAATGAGCTTTTACCAGTTCATCACATAGATGAGACTACAAGACAAGATTTGAATAGATTAAACCTTTGAAATATTATTAAAGGAAATGAAGTTATGATATACTTCATTAAGTTCTGATATATATATATATATATATCCACATATACATCTTCTTTATACATTTCCTGAAAACCTCTGTCATGTAAAGTATGAACAGAGTTTGAAACATCCAATACATTTTGGAAAGGAAAAGAATTTTGGCATAAACCAGATATCTTGCTGATCAGGCAAAGATACCAATAAGTAACCTTTTCTACTAGTAGATGGACGAATTCCCCACTGGTCATCACCCTGGTCGTAATAGGACCTTATGCTGGACTGCCACTCAGCCACTTATGCATTGGATGGACTCCCACTGAGCCACTTACACTATCATGGACGCCCACTGAGCCCATCTTGCTTATGCCGACTCAATTGACTTACTTCCCGAACGTTGGGTAAGTAATCAATTCATTTACCAAAACTGCAACCTTGTTGCGAATATAAAATACACCACAGAGCCGGATCCCTCAGGTTTTGAGCGAGTATTTAAATCCCCTTAAAAAGGAAGATCTTAAATATAAAAATGAGTTTTGGGATCCGCTCTAACTTTTTAAAAAAAATCATTTTTGAAGACTCGAAAACACTTTAAAGAGTGTTTGGAGTAAAGCTGATTTAATGAAGTAAATCAGTCCCCAGTATATTTAGAAAATGTCTGAATATTATTATTTAAATAATATTCCCACAAAGAATAATCTTTATAAAAATAATTGAAGTAGAAGTATTAAAACTTATACTTGAAACGAGTATTAAATAACCAAAGATATACTTATACGAAAGTACTATCTTTATTTGAATAATCGAAAATAAGTTTGATTATTGACACCTTATTCTTTAATAAAATAAAGAATATATTTCAGTAATAAGCGGAGTCATAATACCTCGAATGAATATTATAAATAATATTCATTAAATAAAAATAAAGGAGTCATACATCCTCAAATGAATATTCAAATAATATTCATTAAATAATATAAACATGAGTCATAAGCCCTCGAATGAATATTCAAATAATATTTAAATAATAAAATAAAAGTTATCGAATAAACCTTATTCGATTAATAGTTTGGAAAACTATAACCATATATATATATATTTTATATACATATATACAAAATCTACTCGGGATCCTCGACTCCCGGTTTAGAAAATATTTCCACCTTTTGGGTCCCTATACTAAGGGTATATGCAAGTTACCGCTATCCTCTAGCATAGGTATTATCAACTGAATCAAACAGATATATATATATGGAAGGAATACGAAACAGGCATGCATATATATATATATACCATAGCAGCATGCTTCAATATATTGCAACATTTGCTAATTAACCAACATGCATCTATCACAAGATAATGCAAATACATATATACATCACAACAACAGTTATAACGGGTAGAAAACTTGCCTGAGCGACTTGGGGTGATAAAAGGCTCGGGACGAGTTTTGTACCTATAAACAACAAGTAAGTTGGAATTAAACCAAAGTCGCTTGTAAATCTATTCTTTAACTAACTTAGACTCTAACGCTTATTTTGCGCTTACTGATTTGCTTAAGTCACCCGGGTACCCTCGGCTCCACCATTTTTAATAATTTAACCTTTACGAGTTTTAAGGCGATTCCTTCGCGAGTGTCTTACCAACTGCCTAACACACTTACCATAAATGTTTCATGCATTAATTAACCCTTTTTGGTCTTTAACCTTTGTTTCAAAGTAAGGCGAGGGGAAAAGTTTCGTTCGCGAAACGCCGTTACTTGAAACGGTCGTTTCTCCTAAACCGTGCATCGGAATCGAACGAACTACATATCAAAACGAAGCTTGTAACACGAACTATCTAAACATGGCAATGGTCATAATCTAGCAGGGGGTTCTCGGGTCCTAATGTTATGCACAAAAACAGTCTAAAGAAAATCGGACGTTACGACGGCTATGTTTACGCGATTTCCCAATTTAAAACCATTCAAAACCAACCCTATTCAACCTCAAATCCAACATACAACAAACATCCATCCTTATCACATCATAACAACCCCAAACAATTCAATTTTAACATTCATACTTATGCCTAAGCTTGAATTTAACTATACTACATTCTTTTAACCAAAACAACAAGATTTACCAATCCGATTCAATACCATTTCAATCCCAAACTCTAAATCACAAACATCAAGCTACAATATCACCCTACTAATCAAAATCATCTTATAATACATAGGAATCTAGGGTTTGGAGATGATATACCTTCCTTGAAGTGGTGGGAGGAGCTAGGAAGCCTTAAGAAGCTTTGAGAAGTCTTAGGAATGCTTGGATCTTCAAGGAAAACAAGAAAAATTTCAAGTTAAAAACTTGAAAACACTATTCATAGTCTTCTTCTTTGATTAAATGAAGAAGATTGAGAAGGAAATTGATGGCTTAAACTCATGATATAGCCCTAACTAAGCATGAAGATGATTAGGGAATTAACTCACCAATTTAGGAAGCTTGGATCTTTGATTTTGAATTTTCTTGCCTTTTGCAATAGTAAAAAGCCGAGAGCTCTCAAGAACAATGCCTTGGTTTCTTTTTGATTTTGATGAAGAATGAATTTGCTTGGCTTGGTTGATTTGTTTTTGTGTTTGATTTAGTTAATTACCTTGTTGCCCTTGATTTTGTGTGGTTAAAAAGCCACCACATCTCCTTCCTTCCCATGTCATGCCCATGTCATGTTGTGATGTCATCCTTCCCTCTTTTTCCTCCTCTCATTGGTTGGGTGACATCACTCACTCTAATCCCTTTGATTAACTTCCTAATTGTTTGCCTAATGACCGCTGATCTGTTATACGGTTCGCTTAACTTTCGTTCTCGTTTATCGTTTGAAGGATCATACCCGGGATCTTATTACTTAGGTTCCCTTAACCTTTCTCAATATATTATATTCCTTTTTATGATCCTCTATTATAATCCTTTAATTTAAATCCTTTTTATCATGTTACCTTATACTCAATTCTCTCCGTATCTAGTGGATTTCCGGGAAAAACCAAAGTGTTCGGAATTGGATTCTGACGATCTTTACATACACTCATATACCGTATAGAGTATTAATAAAATCTCATAATATCCATAACAGAACCCCTACATAGTGTGGCATGAAAAGTTTTCTCATTCAGCAAAAACACTATTCACAAGGGTTACAAAAAGTTGAAAATTTTGGGGGTTATTACAATACAGTCTCTCTAGAGTAAGTTATTTATACTCTTGAGAATTTCTGAGAGAGATTGTCATAGACTTCCATTCTTTTGGTAGAGACCTCAAGAATTTCATATTTGAATCTTTAATTTGGTAGACCCTCCCATACAGGTTTAAGCCATTTAATAGTTTTTGAAATCTACTGAAAATGTCACTCAGTGACTCACAATCTTCAAAGTGAAAATGTTTATACTATTGTATGAGAAGCTGCATCTTGTTTTCTCTAACCTGCTCAGTTCCCTCATATAGCACTTGAATTTGATCCCAAATTTCCTTAGCAATATTGTAGTTAATGACATTGTCAAATATATGTCCATCAAGACCATTGAACAAGATATTTGTAATATATAAGTGATGATGTCAAAGATTACTGAAGATGACAACATCATTAGTGTTCCTGATCATAGTGTGAAGCAAAGCTAAATGGACATCTGATCTAAGGAGAATAATGAATTGTTACATTTCATAATCTGTTAAGCTTGGTGTTAGTCTTATTAACAGGCATGAATTTGTGTTAAACAATCTTATCACAAATTGGGGAAGATTGTTGTACAAAACATTCCTGTACCTTAACAAGACTAAGACAATTTGTCAACCCTAAGTAAGTTGTATTGTTATCTAAATTTGTATTTTGTACTTGTAACACTTAAAGTCTGTAAAAATGCAAAGGAGCAGACTGGAGTCTTTTTCCTGAAACAGTATCAAGTCTAAGGATTCTATCTGGAAGAAGATCATGGTGATCATGCCTCAGAAGAATTTTGAAGAAGCTTGGAGTTGAATAAATCTGTTTGGTTAAAAATACTCTAAGTCAAGATCTCTAAAGTCACAGATTTAGTGTTATAGAGAAGTCATTCGAGAACTCCATAAGACTTATCGAGAAGTCAGGAAAACTATTAGAGTACTCAGAGAGATATCGATAAGTCAAGAAGACATGAAGGTTGGAGATATCGACAAGTCATTTCTTCACTAGAGAACTCAGAGTTATCGACAAGTCTACATTCATTAGAAAACTCTGAGTTATCGATAAGTCAAAGTTCACTAGAGAACTCAGAGATATAGATAAGTCAAAATTCACTAGAAAACTCTAAGTTGTCGACAAGTCAAAGTGAAGACATGATACTGAGAGATCTCGACAAGCCAAAGTTTCATTCAAGAACTCAAAGACCTCTATAAGTCAAATTCACAAGAGCATTAGAGATCTCGATAAGTCATTATACTTATCGAGATGTCAAGATCTCTATATGCCTAACTGGAGATCTCGAGTGAAATTCTCAAAGTACAAAATCACAGGACCAGTTCAATATTCATGATAAACAATCAACAAACAATCCAACCAGCTGGATTGATAAGTCTACAAAAAGCAGCTTGAAGAATGTGCAAGATCAATGGTAAAGATTAACTGACAGAGGAAGATTAAAATTATCACGGGATGCTAAAGATATGCTAAGCCAGAAATAGAAGATCTACTTTTCTATAAATAGAAATGACAAGTGACAGTTTAGAAAAGTTAATAGCATATCTTATTGTACACTGTGTAAACCAGCATTTAACTGAATTATAAATTTAACACTGGTCCTTCAGTCAGTTGTAACAATTTAGATAGAAATATTGTAACTCTCTCAAGAAGAAGCTAAGCTCTTTATCAACAAAGAACTTAGAAATTTTGTAGCAAAACATTCTTAATTTTAATATAAAATTAAATGAGTTTTGAAGATTTATGTTCTTTATTTTCTGCAAGCTTAATTTTTGCATGAACACATTTTACTACGAGATTTAATTTACTTTGTTCAACCATAAACATTCAAGAAAAGCCTAAAAATAGTAAAACACATTCACCCCCCCTCTGTGTGTTATTCATTTCCTAACAATATTCATGTCCTTTTTGTCTTTATGAACTTGCTCAATGTCTTTATCTGTCCATTCTGACCTTGGCTTTGGGACTGTTTGCTCATTTCCAACAGATCCTTCAACATCTATTACATCCCTGTGAGGAAGATGAGGTCTTTTTTCTATGGAGTCAACATATCTTTCATCATAAGAGGGTAGATGAAGGTGCATCTTCACTTTTCAGTGATGATAATTGTCTTTATCCAGAAGTGGGATCTTCACTCCAACATCCTTTGTGCTCAAGATTGCTTGATCTTTAAACTCTTTGTGTGTCAAGAGTCTACTCTAATACCAATTGTTATTCCCTAACAATTTATCAACAAAATTACAGAGGGGGGGGGGGTTTAATGGAATTTTTGTTACTATTAAAACTTTGAAAACTTCTAGATAAACATATATATATATATGTGTGTATGTGTGTGTGTGTTTAAATATGCTTGAGTGCGGATAAATAACAATAGTATTCAAACACTCAAAGTAAATAAACAGGTGTTTAAAAACTTTCTGGTGGATTAATATATCCACCAGAGAAATATATAAATATAAAGAAATCTATGTGATGCAAATAGTACACAGCTGCTCACAAGTGTTTACAACTTATAACTTGAAAGACTAAGAATGCAGCTTGCCTTGCTCTTTTGTTTTAAATAAAATGTAATACTTACTTCCAAACACTTGTTACTCTTGGTGTATATATCACCAAGTCACATGTGAAAATAAGATAAAATGTAAAACCTATTAGCTAGGTCCAATCACACGTTTATTCATTTCTCCATCCAATGCAATCCAGTTAGATATTGTATCGTTGAACGTCCCGGTTTTGCATGGAAATGGAAATGCTTCATTTTTTTCTAAATCCTGACTCTAGACTACCACATTCCTTTAGTATACAATCAACTCCTATGACTGTCAAGTCACTAACAAGTCCCTTTCAACTGCTATTTGAATTGATTATCCGTGGATGTTCATAGGGGTTATCCATTGAAGCTTTATCTGTCATCCGTTGAAACTTGACTAGCTCATCCTTTGATATGTTGAATTATCCATTGAGCTTTATCAGGGTTTTTCCTTGAAACTTTGTAGATTAGCAGTTAAAATTGTTTCCATGACAGTTGATACTCTTTCACTTATATAAAATTACAAGGCATCTTCTATATACAATTAGCCTACCTATTTTGTATATCTTGCTATTAGTCAACATGACTAGAAATAACTAAAACTCCCAAATCCCCTAGCTAATCTAGTATATAGAATGTGTTACAAACTTATTCAAATAAGTTACTCTTTCAATAGATAAATAATGTGATCATCCGTTGAAAGCTACAAAATTATTTAACCTGTCTACTTAGAGTGTTTTTGGTAAGTTATCATTAATCCTACAACATATTTCTTACAGAAACAACGTATTTATCGCCGCCAAAATGGTGGTTATAATGCCAAAATCAGTCATTTTTAAAAAATAACAACTGACTCAAGAACGGTTGGATAAACTCTTGTCAATGTTTACTTTTTTTGGTAAACTTTTACATTATGTGACTATGACTACTGCCACATTGGCATGATACGTGTCTGGGCGCATCCAACGTGTCGCAGGTCACCACCTGACATGTCAATGCCACATATCAACGGGGAACGCTAACATGTCGCCTTACACGTTAACAAAAAATGAAAACTCCGACCGTCTATTCCAACCGTCCATTAGTCATTTCTCACATTATTATGACCAATTTATCTTTCGGTACCTCGGTTGGTATAAGTAAGACAGAGTTCGTAGTTATCTGGTCAATGACTTTCTTGAGTTAAGCCTTATACCGACCACGTTGTACCGACCAATTTTAAGGAGACAGTCGTTTAATCTATGAATATGCTTGGTATTTTTTGAATTTGGTCTACAATAGTTGCTTATAGAATTATCACTTTTGGTTGTTAGTTCTGCTGGTCGGTCAAAATTGTCTACAGCTTTTTTTCAAACACTGCTGTAATTAGCTCTTTTTATACTGAAACACGTACGTTACCAAAAACAAAAACAAGCAAGCCAACCAACCTTGAATAGCAGTAACTTTATAATAACTTGGAAATTAATACATTAAACAACCAAATGTTAAACCAAACACATTAGTTGGTTGTACTACATTCGACAACCAATCCATCATAGCAAACAAAAAAATGTACGTAAATTGATTCAAACAACAACCTAAATAAAGCATAATAAACAATAAACTAAAAACTACTAATTAGCGCCATCATCGACTTTTTAGCCACCATCATCTTCGTGGCCAACAATTCCATTGTCCCCTCCCCGGACATGCTCCTCCTCCCCGCCCTCATCGCTACTGATGGTGGTGTCATCCCCGCCTTCTTCAGCCCTCCTTATAGCCCAAAATACATTTGAGGTTAAAAGGCCTCAAAATAACACTATTAAAAATAAATTGAGAAGTTTTAATATTTTTCCCTCTTGGTGATCCACCTCATACTTTTTCTAGATTAAGGTTAGTAAGGTTTGACATAATGTGTTCCTCTCCACGAAGGGCAGCTAAGAAGGCGGCGGCATCACCATCCACATTGTTATGCATATCAAGCGCGGCCTGGGCAATGCCATTTACTCTCTCGTACGTGGGTTCCTGATGCTATGTGGATGGATTTGTTGTTGCATCTTTTACTATATCTCGGTCCATGTTGTAAAAAATATCATCTGGTACAAAAGATCCGCCTGCGGGTTGGCTAGAAAATTTAGGTCCATCGTCACGTCGAGCTCTATAATTTGCAGTAAGATTAGGAAGGAGTGAAGATATCAGAATTCTTGAAAAACCAGACAACTATTCTTTGGGGGGCCTTGTCATTCCCGGTACAACTATCTCGAGCCACCATTGGATAGAATGTTCGGCTGCCTCGACCCCCCGGGCATTGCATCCCGATTTCTGTTAATAATTTCGGTGAACTAGACCTACAAAAATTATATAGTCTTCCAAAACGTATATAGATGACTGATGATTAAATCAAACGTAGCCAAGTAAATGAATGAATAATAAAAATTACCATTATCTCCAGGCTCTCGGGTGTCAAATACTTGACATTTGGAGGCAAATCATCAATATGGACACCAAAAACCTTTTTTGAGTGAAGCTTCGTGTAAATAAATAAGTGGCCTGGTTTTTTGCCCTTCTTCTTCTTGTAATCCTATATATAAACCACTTAATATTTTAAAAAAACAAATGCATTATGCAGAAAATGCAAAAACATGTACCAAAAAATTATCAAAAATTTCTTACATCTTCATGCTCCACAAAAGCTTTTGCACCGACGCTATGTTTTGTTTTTTGCTTCGTACGATTCTCAAATGCAACACATTTGAGCGATGTTTGTGAGATGAACTTTGCCAGTGGTCCACTGCTTTCTTCCACAATTCATCATCCCAATAACCAAGAATGACCTCCAACAACGACAAACCCCTATTATCGGTATTGGATTATGCCTTTGATTTCACCTTGTTCATTATTTTTTTAATTGCATTCTTCATGTGTGTTACAAGATCATTGTAAACATTCACTTTGCCGAGATTCTTTTGTTAGATATTATTGATGATATCAGTGTTTATAACTATCAGAGTTTGCCATCAGAGTTTACTGACTGGAAGAGATCAGAGTTTGTGAAGCCATCAATTAGAGTTTAATGTCAGCATTTATCCAGCAACATCTGTCAAGAGTGATTTCCAGGAAGTAATTGATTCTATCTAGAAGAATTTGATCTGCAGAGATATGTCGGTGTAGGGCTTTACTTATTTGTAGCTAATCAATAGTTTGAAATGTATTAGGATTCCTTTTTCAAGTATAGCATTTTACTTGATTGATTATGTAACTGTGCAGTATATAAGCACAGATTAGGTTAACATTATAAGTGTCGATCATTATTTTATCATACACATAACCTAGCAGCTCTGAAGGACCTTCAACCACTGACATTGCTCAAGTTGAAGAAATAAATGATAGAACTCAACTAGTCTCAATCTTTGATACTACTCATGTTGATGACAGAACTACTCAAGGAATAAAAGTGGATCACTCCATTTCTGAAGAAGACTTAAATTCTGATACAGATGTCTCAAAAGTTGATAAGACATAACTGACTTTTGAAGAGAAGAAAAATCTACTATGGGGCAGCTAGACACCAGCACCAAAAATAGATTCTTCTGAGACCATTAACAAAATTTATAGTGGTAACTCACAAGCTAGAATGGCTGGCAGAAGAGTTGGTCTGGGTCTTCCAAATGCTAATAATTTCACCGGAAATGCTTTGATTTTTAGAAAGCCGTAGAATTTGTTAAGGATTGGTGAAAATATGAAGCTTTAAGATTTACATAAGATCATATCAGTTCAAATTATGCTTGATTTGTTTGACACAAATAAGCCAAGGGAAAAGATGTGGTTCTTCCTTGTCAAGCTAAAGGTTGAAGATTTCACAAGAACAGATGAGAGACAAACCATGGCAGAAGTTAGAATATATTGTAACTATGCTGAAAGTGATAAACTCTACTACTGCTAGGTGGTCTGCATATCTGAAGGACTTGGTATCCAGAAAGAAGAAAGGAATGCTCATCAAATCTAAGTACATTCCAAAATATATGAATGAAGATGGTCAGACTGTGGATATGCCTACAAAAGGAGTTAGGGTATCTACTTTTTGTTTGGTTAAAAGTTCTTACTTTTAATCTAAAAGATAAGAAGGTTGGATTTATGGAGCTAGATGACTTATCACTTGACATATCCAATATTAATGACCTTAGAGCAGCTATTTATCAAAATGATGAATCCATTGAAGAGCTTAAGGATATCAAACAGAGAATGTAGATGTATTTGAATGTTCTTGAATAATTTACTCAGAAAGTTCTTTAATGATTTTTGCCAAACTTTAAGATTGAAGTTAAAATATGATACACTGATAGTAAGGATGTATATTTGTTTGTATTTCTGCATTTGATAGTTTTGACATCATCAATTACGAACTTGTACATTATTACTTAATGCACAAGTTGGGGGAGATTACTAGATATAATTGATGATATCGATATTTAGAACTATCAGAGGTTGCCATCAGACTTTACTGACCGGAAGAGATCAGAGTTTATGAAGCAATTAGTATTTGATAGATCAGATCATAATATCAGCATTTATCCATCAGCATTTGCTAAGTCTAATTTCCAGGAAGTAAGTGATTCTATCTAGAAGACTTTGATTTGTAGGGATATGTCGGTGTATGACTTTACTTATTTTTAGCAATCAATAGTTGGATATATATTACGATTCCTTTTCATGTATATCATATCAACTAATTGATTGTGTACCTCTGCTGTATATAAGCATAAATTTGGTTAACACTACAAGTGTCGAACATTGTTTTATCATACACATAACCTAGCATCTCTCAAGGATATTTATTCATCCTTTGAGAAAGTTTGTAATCAGTTTTTATTCATTAAGAAAAAAATTGTTCCTCATAGTAATTTATTCTAATTGATTGTTATAACTGTATTTACCCCCTCTCTACAGTTACTTAAAGGCCTAACATCTTGTATGTCTTGTAATACTCCTACAAAAGGTAAGTAGTTAATCCAATTATAAATGTTCAAAATATGATGAAAAAGACGCACACACAACTATTGTTGGGTAATGAATACAAAACAGAGGGGGGGGGTGAATGTGTTTTAAATAATTTTAATGGTTTTTTGAACTTTTAAGAATGGTGAAAAAAGTAATCTGTAATGTAGAGATAATATGATTAAATAGAATAATTAAAATACGCATATGAACACACTTATCTTTCAAAACTCACTTAATTTTATATTAATTCAAGCTAGTGTTTTGATACAAATATTTGGGTTCTTTGTTGACAAAGAACTCAGCTTCTCTCTTAAGAGTTACAAGATTTTTCAGATCTATTTGTTACACTTGAAACAAAGCTTCCAGTGTTTACTTTATAGAACAGTAAACACTGGTTTTTACACAGCATGCAACAATATGTACTAAACCCTACTTTTTGATAACTAAACCTTTCTATTTCTGGCTTATTTTCATATGTGACTTGGTGATATATAAACCAAGAGTAGCAAGTGTTTGGAAGTAAGAATTACATTTTATTTAGAACAAAAGAGCAAGGCAAGCTGCATTTTTAGTCTTTTAGGTTTTAAGTTGTAAACACTTATAAGCAACTGTGTGCTATTTACATCAGAGATTTCTTCAAATTTATATATATCTCTGGTGTAAACACCTGTTTATTTATTTTATGTACCTGATTACTATTATTATTTATATGCACTCAAGAATATTCAAACACAGATATATATTAAGCTAGAAGTTTTCAAAGTTTTAAAAGTAACCAGAATTCAATTCAACCAGCGTCTGTAATCCTGATAGATTGGAATAACAGTTTCTTGTAGTGTAAATCTCGTGATAGCTGAGATATTTCTTCAATATATATATAGGAAATTATTCAAATAAAAATAAAGCTTGAAATAAAAACTAGAAACTAATCTATACCCTTACATCAATCTAATATAATGGCCCCCTACATGCAACACACAGAATTAAACTATACCCTCCCACACATAATATCAACTTTTCCCCTTCATTCTTAATTTGATTTTTCCCGTTAAACGATAAGGTTTTTTTATAATCTGACTTCACTTTATTTTCTCCATCTCCTAATGATCGATTTGCATACTATATGTGCTATATTTCGACGTGATTTAGAAAATTTTAATTTTAATTTCTAATTTTCATTATAAGGATATTTTTAGTGGAATAACACTCTATATTTATATATATATCAATAAAGTTAACAAGACATGACAATTATTTTATATTTTATTTTACTAATAATTATTTTCCAACAAATTTGATGTGAAAAAAATTGTAATTTTTAAAATACAAGGAGGTGTTAACATGCATGATCACATGATGATAAAATCACCTGCAACTCTCAACAACCCCACATAATTTATAAACCAGAGTGCTCTCAACCTGTTAGAAATAAGTTAAAAATTTTAATTTGTGAAGAAATCAAATCAGAGAAAAACAAACTTAAGGTCACTTTTGATTTCATCACTGTGAATATCAAGCATGAATAATCTACAAACCTCTCTATTGCCTCTGGTCATTGTATATAGCGTCTAGACATTTTTTTTACGTTTTAAGGAAATTTTAGCTATAAATTACATATGTGGGTAAGAAATAAAACAACATGTCCTAAAAAGAAGAATGGTATTTAGTTAAAATTAAATTACTAATTAATGTTAAAAATCTTTAAAAAAAATTAAAAGTATTAAATCATTAAAATTTAATCTCAAAGAAAAAATTCGTAAGGATTTGGGAGCTCTAACCATAAACCACTGAACAAATTTGTATATGCGTAGACACTACAAGAAAAACAGGGTGACATAACAGTTTTGAACCATTGTCTAATACCCCTCAATACCGTTGAGTATTGGGGCACCGTCTGATACGCATATCAGAAAACTGGTACCCGTCTGTTGTCTGACTTAACTGAAGACAACAAAAAGCCGTAAGGAAGCATTGTTAGCAGGTTGGTATAGACAATAAATTTCATTACAGAGGGTTGTAAGATAGCATGTTAGTCATGCATTTTTTAGAAGGATACCAAACTTTGAAATCATTAACATAACGGTTTTGTAAAATAATAGTATTGTAATACTCTCTTATAGTCAACAGTTTCTTAACTTTAACACATTGCCTAAATTGACTCAACACAAGGGCTTGTTAAAATGTTTGTTGTAAGATATTGTGTTAGTCATGCGTTTCTTATATGCATAACACCTGATACAGCATTTCCCTTTAGTAAAAGTGTTGTCCTTTAATCCTACAAGCAAAGATTTTAAAAGAGGGTTCATTGTCTATGATCTATATTACAATGAATTTTAGCTTAGTTTTATTGTAAGAATCCTATGTAACAACAATGACATATAAATGCATTTGTTTGTAGCATCATTAGACAATGGTTTTTTGCATACAACTCTAGAGTAAAATACTTGTTCACAAGCTTCTCTCTTTTAAAGTGAGTAGTGAGAATAATGTTAGGCAATTGTTTCATTTTTAGGTAAATGTTGTCAGATTTCTTTGTTAGGATGATTTTTTCATAAAAGAGTTGTGTAACCTTTAATCGTACAATGGTTTATTTGGTAAAAAATCATTAAGAATCAAATTGTTGTTGAACTCAAATTATAACAATAGCAGTGTGTACTTAAGTCATTGCCTAACTGAGATCACTCAATGTTTTAGTAAAACTATAATATAAAATTATACTATAAAAGTAACAAACCATTAACATCATCATTATATTAAACAAGCACTCACCCCTAGTTCATACAAAGTATTCACCATTAAAAAATGATACATCCACCGAAACAACAAAAACATCTTATAACAAATCCAATTCATCCTAAATATTGCAACCACGTAGTTCGTATAGAATATTCCCCATGAATTGGTTTGAGATCACGATCTAGATAAGTAGTTACTTAAATAAACCCCAAAACACAAGGTCAACTATAATATACTAAAATCAACATGAAGTTCAAGCACCTAACAAGTGTGGTGCTTCAGGATGAACTTTGCCCAGGCATTCTTAATATCATCAACATCATCATCGCTGAAACTGCTGTTTCCCCTCCGGAGCCACTGAAAAAGAATTAATATTAGTGAAAGTATATTTCACCAGAAAAGAACAGAAGAAATTAGGTGCACCGTGAAAAATAAGCATAACAATTGTACCTTTGAGCAATAATCAAGTTCCATGTCCTCACATATTTCCTTCATATACAACATCACAAAAATTCCACAGTCCTTGCTTCAATTCTAGACCAGAACTCCCTGAAGAATATATGTATAGAAATTTACATGTACCCTAATAAAAAATAATTAAAACTTCAAACATCAATACTATGAAAAAATGTACCGCCAGATTTTCCCATACAATTTTTCACTTTATCATCTTTCTCGCCATTTCCTTGTACATTTTAATGGCACTGTTGTCAAATTAACAAAAATAAATATAAGCACTTCCATCCATTCTAAATAAATCGATTTCTTAATAAATAAAACTTTTATGCGTTACTCACTTGTCAACATCTTCCATCCATTATGAGCTTGCAATTTGGTACTTCAAATGGTCCAAGTGAAAAACTACTTGTGCCTTTGATTCGATAACAGTCAAAACCCAATGATTCCTAGTACAACTAGTACAATCATGAACACACATAAACATATATCACAATAGCGCACACTTGGAAATTTACAAGTCAAAACAAAAAAAATGCATATACTCACACACGGTTATATGGCGAAAGAAAGTATTGCCCCTTCTTAGCAGTTTTGAATCTAAAAGCAAGGGAACGGGACCTTTCTGCACTAGAACCAGAACTGGTAGCGCCTATCATGCCAGGATCAACAAAAGCTATTAAATCTGTCATCTTATGCCTTTTCAAATTTTCATGCAATAAACTGCAAATAAAATATAACACTAGTTAACACATATCCTATTGCATTGTAATATCATTGAAAACCCAATACAAAACTTTAAACTCTTATACATACTAAATATAGATGCAAATGATCGACGCTGATATTTCCCCTCTAGTGTACAAAGAATAAACATCTAAAAGAAATTAAAAGTGGTTTTATGGCCATCACTTAAGGCATCCTTTGCCCAAATACACAAACGCTTTAAAGAAGGAGGGTTTTTTGCACCCATTTTAACCACATACTCTCCAACACAGTCCTTAACATTCTTCCACTTTTTTCCACCATTTTTCTTCAGCCCCTGAAAAGTAAAATTTTCAAAAGCATATTAAAAGTGCAGAACTTGAAAACTAGTCATAATTCACTAATTTTTAGCCTAGGAAATATTTAACCTTCTTACGTGGTACCAGTGGTGCACCATTTACTTTTGCTTCTAGTATAAGATCTTTTGGCCAAGCTATATAGGTCCCAATACCTTCTTTCACAGTCTTAATTTCATCTTGGATTAGAAAAGAAATTACAGCAGATCCTTGGACTACACGATTGATTGACACTCGTGCATTTTCTTTTGCTAGTGGCACTCCGTAAAGATTTTGCTCCCTACCTGAAACATTTGTTTCCATTTTTGCATAAGCAACAATATTGCTTGGCGTCCCAATGCCCAACTTCCACTCCAAATAACCTAGATCATTCTGAACACCTTTTTATTACACAATCTCAACCTCATTAAGCTCAGCTTCAAGTTGTACACCATCCCCAGCTTCATCATTCTCTTTTTCATTTTTATCTTAGAAAAGATCCAATATCTTCTTCACACATCCAGGCTCTCTAAGTCATCCAAAATGTCATCTCCATGTTTCGAACAACTCCCTTGTTGCGAATCTATTATTTGACTACCCTCAGACCTTGCATTTTTTAATTCAAAACTTGTTTTTATCTTTTCTATTTCAGCCCTCCAGAAATCATTTTTCTGCTTTGCAATCTTTTCTGACTCCTCTGCCACAAACTTCTGAACACTTTCTTGTATCTTTTCGTCCATTGTCTTTTTTTTCTTTGTCTTGGAAGGTTAAAGTACGTGGATTATTTTACATGAACCCCTTGCCCACGTACTCGTCCTTTATGTTTTGCATTACCGAGAACTTTTGTCAAAACATCATCAACACGAGAAACTGCAGCTCTCCTTCACGAACCACCTTTTCATCTTCTCCTACAAAATGAATAAAACATAAAATACATAGTTAAATAATATACAATTAGATAGGGATGCCTATGTCTCATTCAAAAAGAAATGAAAAACTTATAATATCTTCAATAATTTTTTTAGCTTCGTCATTCTGAAAATTTCCTTCCTCGTCTTGTCGCGCTCGGACCCAAGTGTCCGACCTATCTATCTCCGCGATAGGATCAGCTTCAATCTACATGTAGAAGCATGTTTGAGAAGAGTAACATTTCTTATGGTATCTAAGAAAATGAAGATAGTAGCGGGTTTTGGCATCACTAACCATTTCTTGTTCTAAATTGTCATAATCTTTGTGAGTCATACGATGATTATATTTATCTAATCTTCTTCTTTTTGACTGTGTCTTGTGAATTTCCTGTATAAATACACAATATTGTATTAGCGAACAAGATATTCCAATTCATAATTAAAATTGCAATATGGTGTAAACAAATAAAACAAGAAATATAATTACAAGAAATTCATCTGTTGTGCGTGATGTAAAAAACATGTCCCAATGAGCCTTCTCAATAAAAGAGTAATCTGCGGAAGGATATATAAGCAACTCAGGTTCATTTGTATAATGAAGAATATAGTGTGTAGTTAGATTTCTTCTGAACTTCCGCTACTTCTGGCATACAGAATTCAACACCAAATTCTCTGTTGATTCAGGTAGTTCGAAAGCCATCTACATGAATGGATTTGTAAAAGTTTGTGAACAACCACGCCTTAAAAGATGAAGGCCTTCTTTCTTCTTTGGTGGTGGCTTATCAGTCACTCATTTTCTCTTTTTTTCAATTGCTTTTGCAGGTTAGTTGAAATAGCTTGTTTCTTTATAGATACATGGGAAGAATTGCTTCCACTAGGCTGTATCTCCACCGAATGACGACGCCTTGAGAAGTACCTTGGCCACTCCAGGATTAGGAGTAAATTTGGCTTTTTGGTATTCTCCGTAGGTGCCCTAATCTGTAATTAAAATATAAGATAAAATCAAGCAATTATAAGTCATGCCTTCCTCCATAAACATAAACATAAAATCAAAATTAAAACAATACAAGGGTTCATGAGAATACAGAAAAATTAAACATAAAAAATCAAATCCAAGAGCATGCATATGAAGTCATCATTTAAACTAATTATGAACACAAAAATAACTGATAGAGAGATAGAGAGAGAGGTTGAGAGAGGGAGAGAGATGCAAAAAATAAACAAATCCATGAGCATGCATTTGAAATTATCAATTGAACTTGATATCAACACCAAAATAATTGATAGAAAGACATACACAAACACACACACACACACACAGAGACAGAGAGAGTTGCAAAAAATAAACAAATCCATATGCATGCATATGAAATCATCAATTAATAACACATTATAATACACTATCATGCATGTGAAATCATCAATTAAACTCATTATAAACACCAGTATAATTGATCGAGAGACATAGAGAGAGGTAGAGATAGAGAGAGATAGGAAGAAAGATAGAGAGAAAGAGGTTACCTTCAGTATCGAGGCCTGAACCAGAGAGCTCGGAGAGATGGAGATGAAAATGGAAACGTGGAAAAGGGGAGAGGGTTTCGGGAAAGCAATGTAACTGAAAGGGGGAGAAGGTTTGGGGAAATAAATGTAACTGAGAGGTTAGGTGTGTTGATTTTGGAGGTATAAAATACAGCAAAAATAATAAATAAAACCATAAAAACTGAATAAACTGAAACCCACCGCAGGATCCATGTGAAAAAAATTATTTAATTCGTGGATGAGATGTTTACCTTAAAGAGCTTTACGATTCTGGTTGTCAAAAGGAGATCCTAGCTTTAACCGA
The DNA here is from genome assembly GCF_009905375.1 of Apium graveolens. Lineage (NCBI taxonomy): Eukaryota > Viridiplantae > Streptophyta > Magnoliopsida > Apiales > Apiaceae > Apium > Apium graveolens. The sequence goes on along the minus strand of NW_027417324.1, from coordinate 39,875 downwards.
ACACCATGTATCCCGCCTTAACGATCTACGCCGTAGAGGTATCCACATGAAAGATGGTACAGGAGGAGGCGTGTACTAGTACCAAGAACATACCTGTTTTCCCCTCTATCTCTCTTTCACCTTTAGTTGCTAGGGTTTTATGTTTTTATCTAATAAAAGTGTAACCCTAATTTTAGTCTTAAGGATGTTTATATAGAGAGAGGCCAAAGACAGTCACTACACCATATATGACCTCTAGCAACACCCCAAAAAAGTGTAAAAATGGCCAAAAAGTGTTACATAAAGCAAAAAATTGGGCTATGGTTACACTTTTTGAAATTTTAGTGGTGTTGGATTTTCTCGTGCTACAATAGGGGTATAAGGTAACACTTTTGGAACCTATGGTAACATACGTAAAGATGTAACAATAGACCCCCTATGGTTACACATTAGGTTTCTATGGTAACACTATGCATGTGTAACCACAGTTCTGTTGCAATACCCCTGAACCTTTAGTAACACTAATAAAAATGTTGCATTAAACTCTTTTGTAATACCATTTTTTCTATTGTAACACAATATGGTAAAACAATTATATTCTTTTGGTAACATTTTTAGAGCTTATTGTAATACTTTCTTTATAAACATCCTGGTCTCTGTTGTTACACTTTTATATTTATTGTAACATTTTTTCCTATTTTAGCCAACATTTAAATATCAATTGGTTTTGTTAATTTTCAAGATGTAAACAAAATAATAAACAACTTGCAAGATTAAAACCTAAATACATATTAACTGAACTTGATAACTGTTGGCAAAAGCATAAGTCCGGTAATCCAACAAATTTAAAGTTCCAGCTCCCAACAAACAAAAATAACCAAATTCCAAGTACTAGTTTAACTAATCCAGATAAAAAGTCTAACTGCCACAATTCTTCTTCCGTGTGGTTGTTTCTCTCCATTGGCCGTTGGCCATTATTTGACAATGATTCTTCTTTCGTGTGGTTGTTTCTCTCCATGGTGAGCCACATTCTTCTTCACCATGCTCTTCTTTTGAGAACTCCTCGATCAATTCATGGTGCCTCTCGATCAAATTCCTACAAAGAAAATAGAACTTTATTCAGCATATTTAATAACTATATCAGGAACTATTTTATGATTAGGGATACTCAAGGAGCAAGTCGCTTATCCAGAACTTTAAACTTCTAAAAATGTACCCAACGAGTCCTTAACATTGAGTCTTATATATATATCTCTCAGCTCAACACTTCTATATAACTACAAAGTTTGACCGTCAAGAAGCAGGAAATGCTCACTTGTCTATGTAATTGACGAAGGCAGAGGAGAAGTATATGTGTCGAAGGATGCATATACCAAGATAAAGTAAATTATGGTGAAAAAATTACTCGATGAAACAAACAAAGAAACTAGGTTAAGAAATTGTTCCAGTGAATAATGTTGTCAGTTTTACAGGGACCAAATGCATACATGTGTCAACTTATCGATCATGCAAAGACTATGCGCCTAAAGAAAAAAGTACTTACGTAATCGGGGAATTTTACTAGTCTTCTTGTCTGCTAAGTCTTCAATATCAGGTAGACCAGAAAGCTGCATATGGTAAACGGGTTGCTTTTTATAACAACTCTCACAATTATATATCAAAGTTACTTGGAACACAGATAATGTACTTAGAGAAGGTCCTAAGCATCATTGACAAAAATAAACTCAAGTATATAGGGAATAGTCCACCACCGGCTAAAATTCATATGTATAAAAGTGGTCAATTAATACTTCCATTATTTTCTGATAATAGATTCAACTTAACTGCAATACAACTGAAGATCTATTTATATACTACAGTCTATAGGTACTCAACTGGACGTAAAAGACTTAACGACCCATGCCTTAATTTGTGTGTTCTAGTCATTACAGTAGATTGCAAATCATAATCTAACACATTTGTAGCAGAACTGAAGCAGCAGTCTTCCAAGTCCAAAAAATTCAGTGAACTTTGTGTTAACCATTAAACCAATGACGAAAAACTAAAATGCTACAAGAAAGACCTAATGAATAAGTAAAACTTACCCTGACAGTTACGAAAGCAGGAGGAATGAGACCAATCAAAGTTCCCAAGAAGAATATGTGAAAAGGTATACCAACAATAGGTGAGGCAAGATTAATGAAAGTATTTGGCGAAGTTGTGGTAACTCTTAAAAAAGAACCAATAAAATTGTGATCTCTTTCCACATCCCTCGAGATGAACTTGGAAATTTATTTGAAGCAGTCTGCCACTTGCTGTAATGGTACCTCTGGCACCACATCCATGCAAACAAATTAATAAAATAACAGATACTATTTTGCAATTGTATAGCTAAATATCCGGATAGCAATAATATTTGGGAAGAAATGGACATTGGTATAATGGTTCGTACACCTGCTTCTTTGCAGATTTACCAGTTGAAATTTCAGCTAAACCTTACAAACCCTGATGTATTATAAATGCGTCGACGTAATCTATTTTCATACTTCATACAAACAGTAGGTGGTGGATCCAAAATTTTTCCAAGAGTGGTCTGAAATTGCTATTATGAATATATTTACAGATATACAAAATAGTATTTAAAAAGAGAGAATGACGTGTTTTCTAGTAACACTAGATTAATACCATAAAACCAAGTGGCTACAGAGCTATAACCCTTTAAAATCCAAATAAAGTCCTATATAACTAATTCTTTTTTGAGCTCGAGAAGTGGGGTCACTGTCTCTATCTCAATCTAATTCTCAGTAGTCTAACTACAACTGACTCTCAATAATCTAATTTCTACAACTTCCATCTATTTATTAAGTACAGTAAGCTCCTACTCATATGTCTCACTTTCTGTACTTTTTTTCCTTTCACAACTCAAACCTGATTGTGAGTTGAGTTAAAGGTTGTTTAACTCTTAGTTAGATGTATTTTATTCTAAAAATTAACAAACTTTTTTTGTTAGCAAAAAAAACTGTAATGTGATAAATGGCACAAATCAAACTGGATAACATTCTCTGTATTATATTTTTGTTCTTAGAAACATTTATGATACAAGCATCCTACAACTAAAATTATAAACTCTTATATGCAAGGGACTTATAATTAAAAAATGGCCCGAGAATCTTTCATACCAATTATAAGCTTCTCATTTGACCCATATTCTTCATGTCTAACATGACTTCCCATGCACCGCTACTAAAAGTATAACAACGCCGCAATCCTTCTATTTAATCTAATCTTGATGGAAAAACTCATATCACCATAAACTAATTTAGTACTCGCATTTTCAGGAAGTAGCATATCAGAAAAAACACTAATTAGTTGTATGACATTCAAATAATAATGTAATGCAACTAAATATATGAATTAGTTTTGGTAAATACCATTTCGAAAGCAATAAAATATTGAATAGTCGTCTCAATGATCCTCATATCAACGCGGCAAGAGAGATAAAGGTACTTATTGAAAAGATTGCCATGGCGGTTCACCTCAGTAGTCCAAGCTCTGATCCAAGTGGCCCAAGTAGTCGGTGAAGCGCCAGTCTCATCCTTAATACCATCACATCTGTTAAGCATAGACATGTAAGTGGGGAGTGCCTCTTCAGTGATCATGTCTCCAACAAGAACAACATAGTAATCAGCAGGGATGTCCTTGGCCCTCTCTCTGATCTTCTTGACTTGATCTTCAAATGCATAGGATATTGGATCAGGTAGATAGTCTTGCGGCTGCCATGAGTTCTCAACTGATTTCAGGTGTACAGGGATGTTGTCCCTGGCCCAACCCTCCAGAGAGTCAAACAACTCGTCCACTTCAGGCCTTTGTGGACTCTTCATCTTTTCAAACACACTGAATATATAATTATGTGCTACTATATTAGGTCCGTATTCACATAATTAATATCAGTAATTGAAACATTCCAGCTCAATTATCATTAAACTGTGATTTGTTTTTCCTTTAGCGCCAGATAATATAGATTTCTTTATGATATACAATTTCTAGCTAACGTGTATATCAAATGCCCAATAGATTCACCCAATTTTCTTCAAATGTCTAAATCTTTACAGAAAAATTTATCCCTATCTCCATATCCCGATATCTCCATGAATAGTCAAATTGCCTGCACTATATGTTGACTCTGATAATGACATGATAAGATAGCAATATACCAGGTACACTGTAATCCGTTTGTTCATATAAATATCTGGATTCCTATATATATTTAAACAACTATGATGTATTATAAATACGTCGACATAATTCATTTCCATATTTCATACAAACAGTAGGTGGTGGATCCAGAAAACCGTGATGTGCTGCATATAAACATTTAAATCCACTTTGTAAACATTTATTTAAAATTTTACCTTTTTAACGACCTGATTCAGAAAACCGTGTCGTGCTGCATATATTTTTCCACTTTATCTTTATCAAAGATTGAAAATAAAAAGTAATTACATTAACTAGTTACACTTGCCATCAAGCAAAAAAGCAAGTTCAATAAATTTAGAAGCTGATTTCTCAAGTTTGTACGCGGAACTAAATATTAATTCCTCAAGTTAGTAACAAAATCAAAAAATCTATATCTCAAGATAGTAAACGAAACTAAAAACTAGTTTCTCAAGTTAATAAACGAAACTAAAAGCTAATTCCTCAAGTTCGTAAGCAGAACTAAATATTGATTCTTGAAAAAGTTAGTAAATGAAACAAAACAAAATATATATCCTCGGATTAGTAAAACCAGACCTTGTCAGTAACAATTCCTGAAAGCAAGGCATTAGCATCAGTCAAAAGTACAGCATCAATCCGCCTAGCATCTATCCTCCGACAAGCATCATAAACCGTAGTCCCCTCTGGAATCGTAAGAGACTTCGATAATCTCTGCTTCTTCACGATCCCATCACTACCAACATAAAAACACCTAAAATAATTCATAACAATCAAAACTCTATCCACTAATTAAATTAATAACTAATTCAATTAAACTAAATTAAAACACAGTAATCAAAATTAAACAAACATATATACAAATACAAGCAATATTAAATAAAATAAAAATAAAATGAACTGATGTGGAGTGAACAGGAGAAAGAGGCTTCGAGAAGCTTCCATTAGTGGCGGTGCCGGCAGTGCAGTTCTCCGATTGAGTAGCCGTTTTTTAGGGTTACGTTTTTGTACTAAACTACTGCGACGAGAAGCTTGTGTACTCACTTTTCAATTCTAATATTTTAATTAATGATTGTATACTTGTATGTGTAGAGGTGATATATGTTGAATCGAATAAGAAGAAAACCCCAAATGGCAAACTCCAACTGTTGAACTCATTAGAGAAGAATAAAGACCCGCTCAATTTTTTGACTCTGAATGTTTCTGCAGAAGTAAGAGTGTCTGGTTGAGTGTATATTTTATTATGAAAAAGAAAATCAGCGGGTCTTGGGCCGCTTAAAATTTGGTTAAAATTTTGCCAAAATTTGGCCCGCCAATATAATGCCCCCAAAACATGAGTCCTATGGTAACACTAACTGCAATATCAATACTAACACTTTATTTTGTGTTACAATATTAGTGTCATAATGTCTATGGTAACATTTTTTATCCTCTGTTGTAACACAAAAATAAAATGTTATTTTATATCAAATTTTAGTGCTCTTAGGCAACATTTTTGCTTGTAACACCAAAAAAAGTGTTGGTACAGGTCAATTATGGTGTAGTGAGTCCTAACCCTAATCAAAGTTAGAGTTTATTAAAATCAGAAATTCTATTTTTTTAATAATTAAGTTTAACTGAATTATTAAATAACAACTGAATTTCGGATTTAATAGAATAAAAATTTGAAACTCATTTATCCCATTAATTAAGTCCAACTTAATTAATTATAAAATAATTTAAATTTTCTTTTTAATTCAAATCTGAATTTAAATTAAATATTCCTTCATGCTTTCTTTTTGCGACCCTATAGTTTATTATTACGTTGGCAATAATTTACATATCTCATATTTAAATTATAAACAATGAGTGGCATCTAGTAATACATCATTGCTACCCAAATAATAATTATTAAATCGGTGGTCGATTGAACCTTTCATGAATAATGTATAAAGTAATATAATGCCTTTAACCAAATACTATAGATTAAAATCAAGGCATGTTATGTGTCATCCTCTTTATGGTTTAATCTAGGTTTCCTTGATCAGTGAGTACACTACCATTTCAAATCAACATTTGAGCACGGCGCCATGCATTTCATAGTCTAGCTGACACAAGAGACCAATAAGTAGGATGGTTAAATCCTTTCTAGATCATTCATATTTCTCACACGATTCTTAATATACCCGAAGTCCACTTTTATCATTACCCGGTCAAAGGCAACTTTTTGATGTAATCAAAGTATATTAATCATCGTATAAAAATATAATGATTTCAAGTCGAAGGACCATTACATCATTATCACTGTGAGAATTACTTATGACACAACAGCCATATAAAATCTCACATTGGGTCTATCCAGCACCATGTAAATTTACATATGCCCGTGTTTTCGGCTTTAGTTCACTATACCTATGATCAATGAGATGTGATCATCAGCCAACAAACACACTAGGCTTAATACATTATTATTATCCCTTAATAATAATACTCGACTAGGGATATTTGGGAATATCGATACTATTCACATAATCTCATTTCTAAGTCATGTACTTAGAGATATAGAATTCATATCATATTCCAAGGACATTTATTAATCTAATATTTATATCGCAGTAAATTAAGAATTAATAAATTATTCAAAGAATAATTGATAGAACATAAATATTAATAATCCATATGTCATAAACAAAACATAATAGTGTTGTCTCTAGGGCACAAACACTAACAATCTCCCACTTGCACTAGAGCCAATCACCCATGTATCTAATACCCGTGAAACTAGTATGACCGTCGTGCTTCTGCAGTGACAAAGCCTTAGTTAGTGGGTCTGCAACATTATCATCAGTATGCAGTTTATATATATGTATATCTTCTCTCTCATTAATCTCTCGAAGAAGGTGATATCTTCTAAGTATATGCTTTACTCTAGAATGGGCCCTTGGTTCTTTAGCCTCCACAATGGCTCCATTGTTATCGCAATAAAGATCAATTGGATCTGCGATCGATGGTACCCCACCAAGTCCCATTATGAATTTCCGCATATAAACAGCCTATTTGGATGCTTCACTAACAAAATAGCCTCTTTGGCTGCTTTACTAGCAGCAATATACTCAGCTTCCATTGTAGAATCAACTACTATCTCTTGCATTAAACTCTTCCAGCTTACAACACCTCCATTAAGGCAAAACACAAAACCTGACTGAGATAGTGAATCATCTATGTCTGTCTAGGAAGTTAGCATCAGTGTAGCCCTTTACAACTAGCTTCTCATCTCCTCCATACACCAACAATGAATCTTTAGTCCACTTTAAGTACTTAAGAATATTCTTGACAGATGTCCAGTGACCCTCACCTGGATTAGACTGGTATCTGCTCGCCATGCTCAAGGCATACGAAACATCAGAACGAGTACATATCATGGCATACATTATAGATCCAATTGCCGAAGTATATGGAACTTTGCTCATACGGCCTTTATCATCTAAGGATTTAAGGCAGTTATTTTTTGAGATAACTATCCCATGAGACATTGGAACATATCTTCTTTTTGCCTCTTGCATCCCAAAATGATGCAATACCTTGTAAATGTATGTACTCTGACTTAGGCCGATTAATCTCCTTGATCTATCTCTATAGATCTTGATCCCTAATATATAAGTAGCATCGCCTAAGTCCTTCATCGAAAAACTATTTCCAAACCAAGTCTTAATAGCCTGTTGAGAAGGTATGTTATTCCCTATTAGTAATATGTCATCTACATATAGTACTAGGAATGCCACATGGACTCCCACTAATCTTCTTGTAAACACATGGTTCATATTTATTTTGAATTAAGCGAAACTTTTTGACTGTTTTATCAAAATGACGATTCCATCTCCTTGAGGCTTGCTTCAATCCATTAATAGATCAAAGCAACTTACAAACCATCTTATCAAACTTTAGATCAACAAAACCCTCAGGTTGTATCATGTAAACATCCTCTTCAAAGCTCCCATTTAAGAAAGCGGTTTTGACATCGATTTGCCAAATCTCATAGTCATAGTAAGCAGCTATTGCTAGCAAAATCCTGATGGACTTGACCATAGTAACTGGTGAAAAAGTCTCATCGCAGTCTATACCATGTATTTTTTTGAAACCTTTTGCCACTAGTTGCGCCTTATAGGTCTGTACTTTACCATCCATGTCAATTTTCTTCTTCAAAACCCACTTGCACCCTATAGGTTTTACCCTTTTAGGTCGATCAACTAAAGTCCATAATTTATTTTAATACATGGATTCCATCTCGGATTTCATGTCCTCTAGCCATCTCTCCGAGTCTGGTGTGTTCATAGCTTCTTGGTACGTAAGAGGCTCATCATTGTCTATGAGCATCACATCATCATCTTGAGTCAAGAGAAATCCATTATATCTCTCTGGCTCATGATGAGCCCTACTAGATCTATGCACAAACTATGTTTCCGAAGCAGGAACATCTTGATTTATATCCTGCTCACTTTCCAGCTCTGGTTTAATATTATTTTATACATCTCGATCTTCATCCAGATCTATAGTCCTCCTACTATTTTTCTTGGAAAGTAACTCTCTTTCAATAAATTAAGCGGTCCGAGTAACAAACACTTTGTTCTCTGTAGGATTATAGAAGTAATACCCTTTTATTTCCTCAGGATATCCCACAGAAAAATATTTATCTGATTTTAGTCCTAACTTGTCAGAGACCAAGCGTTTCACAAACATTTCGCATCCCCATACTTTCATAAATGACATGCTATGACGTTTCTTAGTCCATATCTCATATGGAGTCTTTTGAACCGATTTAGTTGGAACTAGGTTTAGTGTATATGCAACCGTTTTTAGAGCGTAACCCCAGAAACTTATTGGAAGATCTGCTAGACTTATTATTGATCACACCATGTCCAATAAGGTACTATTTCTCCTCTCAGAAACTCCATTCCATTGAGGCGTTCCAGGAGGAGTAAGCTATGTTACGATACCACACTTCTTCAAGAAACCTTTAAACTCGAGGTTTCAGTATTCTCCTCCACGATCTGATCGTAGAACTTTAATACTTTCCCCAGTTTGCTTTTCCATATCGGCCTTGTATTTTTTGAACTTTTAAAAGAATCGGATTTGTTCTTCAAAAGGTACACATATTTATATCTACTGAAATCATCAGTAAATGTAATGAAGTAGTAAAAGCCGACTCTCGCCATCATACATATTAGACCACATACATCACTATGTATAAGTCTTAATCATTCGGTGGCCCTTTCACCTTGTCCAGTAAAAGGAGCTTTAGCCATTTTACCAATTAGACAAGATTTGCATTCTTCATATAATTCAAAAACAAACCTATCCAAGTAGCCATCTTGATGTAACTTGGAAATGCGTTTCTCATTTATGTGACCTAAACGACAATGCTAGAGGTATGTTTGATTTGAATCTATTGTCTTAATAAGTTTATTATCATTACAATTTACATTATAGACAGGAGTATCAAGATCTAGAATGTTATGGTCTCAACCCCGAGGTCAGGAGTTGACAGTCATCCACAACACAACAACCAACATAATATAATTCATTTCACTGATAAAACATAATCACGACCCCTCTTACCAAGATCTTTTCCAGGTTTAATTAAGACTTAGATTATATTTTACTACAGAACTAATTCATTATAACCACCTTGATAATACTATCTTAACACAGCAACTTAACAGACCATTTCTGGTCTGACACAACTACCTCAGAGGAGTCCGACACGGAAGGAACTGGAACTCTGCCACGACTACCACGAGAGAATCTCCTAGGTATCTGCAATACATATATAAAACATTTTGTAAGGGTGAGCAATCAATTGTTCAGCAGTACCACTATATGAATAATAATCAAAAATAATTTATGCTAAACATTTATAGGAACAAAAATCATAACTCGTTTATAGAACAAGTAAACATGTGAAAACCGATGAAACTGATGAACTATTGAAAACTGGATCTCGATAGCTAGCATGCTCTAAAAAACATTTCATTAACCGTACTGTGTAAATACCAAAATTAAATTTTAGCATGCTACTTTCATTTTCAAATCTTTCGTCCCATCAGAGGACCCATAAAAACCATTTGTCCCGTTACGGGAACCATAAAACCTGTCCCATCACAGGACCTATGAAACATGTCCCATCACAGGACCCATAAAACTTGTCCCATCACAGGACCCATAAAAATCACTTGCTCAGATATAATGTATTGGATGATCCCTGGTGAGACAGCTGATCAGGCTATCTCCATAGGACAACTCTATCTTGGCCATCCTATGAAATTTATTCCGGAACTCAAAGACTAGCTAGGTCCCTGTCACGCTGGGCTGTGGTTATAATAGGGTGCGCAACCAATTCGCCTCTTACGCTATCTTCCAGGCCGTTACAGGCCTCCTACGCACACTCATCTAATTATCTATTCATTTTTATCCAGTTTTCCAAATCACTTACCTATCTCTTGTCAAAAAAATTATATCACAGCACACTTTCCAAAACATTTTCATTTTATTCAAAACTTAGAGATAGGTATTTTTAGAAGTTACTTTTCCCCCAAAACACAAGTTAACAAAACAATTCGAAACCTAAGGGATACGTAACTTAAATCATTCTGTTCCAGTACATAAATTTAAATCAACAATTATTCATATATTACTGAACTGTAAAAGATTTGTTCCGGGGTACTTGCCTTGCAGAGCTTTACAAATATTATCGATTGACCTTGAGCCGACATGGACGCTCAGGCTTTAATGTTTAACCACTAGATTACCATGGATTCGACTTCAACACTCAGGTCTTTCGATCGGAACCTTACTGAGCTCATCGACTGTCCACTAGGATATCCAATGCCAACTCTTGGGCCTTCCGACTAGCACCTACAAAGTTAAAATAACCTAACTTAGACCTTCGATTATGCTTGACATATCCTCGCTAACAATCTACCCGAACTTTAACAAAACCCGACTCGTAACATACTTTATATAATAATACACGTATCAATTAGGGTTCACGTTCTCGAAAATCGGTTCGGTGATCGTTTCCAGAAAATATGTATATCTGTCCTTTTACGAAATTAGGGATTATCGGTTTTAGCAAAGTATTTCATCACAACACATAATTAGTTTCCGTAGAGAGTACTCATATATAACCGATCGACATTCCGATAGTCATTCGGTACGACCTCGCGTTTCCGTAATTTAATTTTCCGGAAATCGGGACAGCACCTCCTTTGATTATCGGCTAACCCGTCGAACATCCCGACATCAAATCAATTCACAACAACTACAACGACAACCCAATCACAATCCAAATGCACGAATCCCAATCACCGATTCATACCAATAATACCAATCGAAATCCATAAATTCCCAAATTTCAATATCCAATATAAAGTTAACAATTATACGTGACTATTTATTTTTCAAAAATAATAGTATGATTTAATTTTAATAATTTTATAAATTTAGGACTCAGAAATATTCATCACGGTCCACCGTCAGCTCATCGAAATTCATTGCTGACGGCGGTAAAACCCGGAGGTACCCGAATCAGATTCGCAATCACGGGTTTCACCGATAACTAAAAAAAATCTGCATAAAAATCTAATTCATTTCACTACAACGATCAATTAAATTTTGCAGATTATTTTCCAGAAAATCCCCCAAATCCGCACTGCATAACAACCGGAGATGGACAACCAGACAAGCAACAGCAATTCGGAACAAAAGCTAAAACTGCAGTCGGCCACAGGCGGCTGTAAACAATCACTAAACACACACCTACGCACACAGTATCAACACACACGTACACTCAGTCCCACTCACACACAAACACACGCACACAACACACACACTCACGCATACACGCGCACAGCAAACACGCACACACACACTAATCACACACACACAGAACACATGCACTGCACATATATGGAACATCCACAAAGCCCACTTACCCAAGAGACAGCAGAGGAATTCGGGGGAAAAATCGGAGAAGGAGGGGAGGAAAAAGAAAGAAGAAGGAAGGGAAGGGAGAGGGAGAAGAGACAGGGAAAAGAGCATAGAAAGGTGAGCGAGAGAGGGAGATAGAGAGAGATAGGCGAGAGAGAGATTGAGAGATGAAAGAGAGAGATCGAGAAGGTTCAGGAGAGGTAGAGAGCTGGAAAAGAAATTAGAAACAAAAAATATAATGGGTATTGTGCTGGTGGAAAAAATATGAAATATATATCTCTTTTTAATCCTGAGCCCCTAATTCTAACACCATTTTTGCGAGTTTTAACGATAACTACCATGGATAAGAATTCATCAAAAATAATTTGGAAATAATTTTTAAAATTTTCTAAATATCCCGAAATTAAAAGATTACAAATTCCATAATTTTTAAAATATTTTTGGATCGCCTATCGAACCCGCATTTCACAATTAACCAACCGAGCTCCACTTAAAACAAATTCAGGTTATCACAAAAATAGCCATAAAATATTACAAATATCTCGAAGTTTATAAAAATATAAATTTTGTAATTTTAAAATAATTTCTGAAATGCAATTTACACCTGATTTCAACAATTAAACGAAAATAACGCGCGGGTAAAATTAATCCCAAAAATTTCCAAAGAAATTTTAAAATTCTCGGAATATTTCCAACTTCAATAAATATGAGTTTCATAATTTTTGAAGAATTCTGGAATTAAATACGGATCTTATAAATAAATGAAATCAGAAAATCATACAGGACTAAATAATTGATGAAATATTGATTTCTAAATTTTATAAAATCCCAAAAGTAATTATTGTAATTATAAAATCATAAAAAGTAATTTTAGAGACCATCCAAATATTTATGAAAATAAATCTACCATAAAACCACTTTTAAGAGTGGAACAAAATAATACAGCTCAATAATCCATTACGCGAACAACCCTGTACACCACAAATTACCCATAGATAATAATAATGACACATAGCTAACAGAAGATATACATATAATTTATTTATTTATTAAATCCATTTACACACATTTAAATAATATTAAAATATTAAAATATACGAGTCGTTATATTCTTTCCCCCTTAAAAAGATTTGTCCTCAGAATCTAACTTGACTAAACAAGTGAGGATATTTGTCAAGCATATTTGACTCAAACTCCCAAGTAGACTCTTCTACTCGAGGATTTATTAAAATCATACTATTTATAGACATGAACTCATTCCTAAGGACTTGCTCTTAACGATCTAGGATTTGGATCGATCATCCCACACAGAACAATTTGGATGAGAGCCCATTGGCTCCTAATCAACAACTTGGTTCAAATCAGGAACATGTCCTTTTGATATTGACATGTGGAACACACTATATATATACCGCAACTGCGGCGGTACATCAACTCATGGGCAACTTCATCTATCTTCCTCGATACCTCGAATGGTTCCACATATTTAGGATTCCACTCGCCCCTTCCAATCAAACCTAACCAATATCTTCCAAGGTGAAACTTTGATCAATACCAATGATCCTGTTTCTATATACATACTCTTCCAATGCAAATCTGTCTTCTCTCTTTGTCTATCCTGAGCTATTCCAACTCTTTTCCGAATCAACACCACTACGTTCTTGGTGTGCTGAATTAACTCAGGACCTAACAACATTTCTACTCCCACTTTCTCTCAATAAAGTGAGGACCCATGCTTATGTCCATACAATGCTTCATAAAGTAGAATTCCCTTACTAGCGTGATAACTATTAGCATAGAAAACTCAATCAATGGTAGGTGATTACCTCAGTTTCCTTTTTAAACCCCACATATATATACTCTCAACATATCTTATATTGTCTGAATCATCTTTTCACTTTAGCCCTTCGTCTAATGATGATATATGGTACTCTCTTTCAACTTATTTTCCAAATATTCGAACACCTCTTACTCATTTCCATTAATTAAGGCTGGAAAGTAACCTCATATCTTCACTTCTTCTCACCTTCAGGTATTTGAACTTCATATTCCACTCTTTCCAATTCTTTTGTTAACTCCTCAGTGATCTTAATCCCATTCAATCCTTTCCTTTTGTGCAGGTCATCTATTACTACACCGATTTCGCTTAGGTGATCTTTGGTGAAACGATCGGAATCTCTTATTTATCTCAGCTAAAATTCATTCTGGAAAGTTTAGCGTATAATTTCTTCCCTTCTAATCTTTGTAGGGAAATCCTTGTGTGTTCTATACAGACTTTTTTAATCTTTAAATAGCTGAGGATGTTATCAATAAATATAATTCACTTATCCAAGTTCTCCTGATACACCATGTTCCTTAACTCTTTTTAGGCAACTGACACACTTGTTACTCCACATGATCTCACCAGATCTTGCAATACTCATATCTCATTCTAATCACAATCTTTAATATGTCCTCAGGCTGGATCTTAAGTTAATTCCTGAGAAATAACACACTCCTTGAATTAGGTCTCGTAAGTAATCAATTCTTAATAGGGTTACTTATTCTTATTCATCATTTTGTTAAACTCCCATTAATCAGTACACACTCTCATAACTTCATCCTTCTTTTCCAACAACATCACTGGTGCAGCTCAAGGGACTATATCTGATATGCTTACTTCCCTTTCTAATAACTTTTATAATTGTCGAACTAATTATTTCACTCCACTGGCCTCCAGAGACTCCAGGGCATTTATTTATTACTCAAACTTCCTTTAGCTTAAGTATTTTCTTCTTCGTATCTTTACATAAGGTGGATCTATCTTATATCCTTAGTTTATTAACTTCTTTCTTCGCATGATTGGAAGAGCTTCTTATCTTGCTCCTTCCTTTAGAAACTCACACTACTACTGGCTTCCATACACTTTACTATTCACTTCTCCAGAATTAATCCTTGACTTATGACAGGACAATCAATTCGTTACTAAAATCATATCAAACTCCTCTAGCCCGAAGAGTGTCAGATCAGCTGCACTACGTCCGAATTCTAAACGCTCGATCTTTTGGTCACTCCGGAAGTTCTGCCTTTAGCTGTGCTGGATGTTGGCCTTTGGGATGTAGTACCTTGAGTAACCGTTCCACAACTTTTTGTAATATGCCCAACCTTACCAAAATGGTAACGAATAACTCCTGGATTTTCTGGGTTTCATTTCGGCGCATAATGACCCTTATGACCACATTTGAAACATTGAACATTCTCTGTTTTCAGATCTGAAAATCACATCAGAATTTAACTTAACCTAATTGGAACCAACTTCTATCTAACTGACCATTAGCTGGTAGAATTAACCAACTCTTCCTTTTAATTGACCAATTGGAGTATTAACCGAAACATCACTAACACACAAAAGTATACGTTGTATCCTTAAAAGTAGGGTATTTTTCAAAAAATTTGGGCAGCATTTCCTCTATATTATTGACTACCAGTCGGACTCAAGCCGACACCAACAATCAACCAACAACCATATCAATCCATTATCATCCACCAAACCACCAACAAGTATACTAACCAACTTCCACCACTCAACTCCACGGTTCACAATACTGTGACACATAACATGTTAATACCCATATGTATCACTAACCATCATAATAAAATGGGGTTGACTATTTCAGCCCCAACTATCGAAAAGCAACCTCGCAAGCCGGTTCAACTTAAGGAAATCTGAACTCTTGCTAGGCATACTAGTCTAAGTTTTGACTCACCATTCTTGTAAAGGTGGTAACCTATCATTTGCCATAAACTTGTCTACCCCTAAATTAACTTTTCTAAGATGACAACCTTCTCCAATGGATCGCAAATCCTTTCTGCTGCCGTTACTCCAAAATAGCAACCGGATATAGAACTTTTACTCCTCCTGACGGTTGACTCTTCATTTGCTTTCCATAACTAGGATAATCTAACTACATAAGTTACCGAAGAGATTCATTGTCATAGAATACCAAATAAAATTTCAAAATCAAGGTAGTCCATTCTTAAAGAAAAGAGAAAAAGATGCGGATATGACTAGGAGCAACCGTACAAGTACATAAGATGGCCAGGCTTAGTACCATACAGTTTACAACACATAATTCGGTGGCGTCCCACCAGACCCTTTGCCACATAAACAAATAGTCAAATCATATGTATTATTTGCCCCAATCAACCGATAGAACTTCCGAGGAAAGAAATATAAGGGTTCAAGATATAAAGCATTGTACTAACCCACATTCACTATGAGACTATAATCACGAGGAAAGAAATATAATCACGACCCCTCTTACCAAGATCTTTTCCAGGTTTAAGTATGACTTAGATTATATTTTACTATAGAACTAATTCATTACAACCACCTTGATAATAGTATCTTAATACAGCAACTCAACAGACCATTTCTGGTCTGACACAACTACCTCAGAGGAGTCTGACACGGAAGGAACTGGAACTCTGCCCGACTACCACGAGAGAATCTCCTAGGTATCTGTAATACATATATAAAACATTTTGCAAGGGTGAGCAATCAATTGCTCAGCAGTACCACTATATGAATAATAATCAAAAACAATTTATGCTAAACATTTATAGGAACAGAAATCATAACTCGTTTATAGAACAAGTAAACATGTGAAAACCGATGAAACCGATGAACTGTTGAAAACTAGTATCAATAGCTACATACTCTATAAAACATTTCATTAACCGTGCTGTGTAAATACCAAAATTAAATTTTAGCATGCTACTTTCATTTTCAAATCTTCCGTCCCATCACAGGACCCACAAAAACCATTTGTCCCGTTACGGGGACCATAAAACCAATCCCGTCACAGGACCTATGAAACTTGTCCTATCACAGGACCCATAAAACTTGTCCCATCACAGGACCCATAAAAATCACTTGCTCAGATATAATGTATTGGATGATCCCCGGTGAGACAGCTGATCAGGCTATCTCCATAGGACAACTCTATCTTGGCCATCCTATGAAATTTGTTCCGGAACTCAGAGAGTAGCTAGGTCTCTGTCAAGCTGGGCTGGTGGTTATAATAGGGTACGCAACCACTTCGCCTCTTACGCTATCTTCCAGGCCGTTACGGGCCTCCTGCGCACACTCATCCAATTATCTATTCATTTTTATCCAGTTTTCCAAATCACTTACCTATCTCTTGTCAAAACAATTATATCACAACACATTTTCCAAAACATTTTCATTTTATTCAAAACTTAGAGATAGGTATTTTCAGAAGTTACTTTTCTCCCAAAACACAAGTTAACAAAACAATTTGAAACCCAGGGGATACGTAACTTAAATCGTTCTGTTCCAGTACGTAAATTTAAATCAACAATTATTCATATATTACTAAACTGTAAAAGATTTGTTCAGGGGTACTTGCCTTGCAGAGCTTTACAAATATTATCGATTGACCTTGAGCCGACACGGACGCTCAGGCTTTAATGTCTAACCACTAGATTACCGTGGATTCGACTTCCACACTCAGGTCTTTCGATCGGAACCTTACTGAGTTCGTCGACTGTCCACTGGGCTATCCAATGCCAACTCTTGGGCTTCCGACTAGCACCTACAAAGTCGAAACAATCTAACTTAGACCTTCGATTATGCTTGACATTTCCTCTCCAACAATCTACCTAAACTTTAACAAAACCCGACTCGTATCATACTTCATATCATAATACATGTATCAATTAGGGTTCACGTTCTCGAAAATCGATTCGGTGTTCATTTCCAAAAAATATGTATATCTGTCCTTTTACAAAATTAGGGTTATCGGTTTTAGAAAAGTATTTCATCACAACACATAATCAGGTTCCGTAGAGAGTACTCATATATAACCGATCGATGTTCCGATAGACATTGTGTACGGCCTCGCGTTTCCGTAATTTAATTTTTACGGAAATCGGGCAGCACCTCCTTTGATTATCGGCTAACCCGTCGAACATCCCGACGTCAAATCAATTCACAACAACTACAACGACAACCCAATCACAATCCAAATGCACGAATCCCAATCACCGATTCATACCAATAATACCAATCGAAATCCATAAATTCCCAAATTTCAATATCCAATATAAACTTAACAATTATATGCGACTATTTATTTTTCAAAAAGAATTGTATGATTTAATTTTAATAATTTTATAAATTTAGGACTCGGAAATATTCATCACGGTCCACCGTCAGCTCATCGAAATTCATTGCTGACGGCGGCAAAACCCGGAGGTACCCGAATCGGATTTCCAATCACGGGTTTCACTGATAACTAAACAAATCTGCATAAAAATCTAATTCATTTTACTATAAAAATCAATTAAATTCTGTAGATTATTTTCCAGAAAATCCCCCAAATCCGCACTGCATAACAACCGGAGATGGACAACCAGACAAGCAACAGAAATTCGGAACACAAGCAAAACAACAGTTGGCCACAGGCGGCTATAAACAATCACTAAACACACACCTATGCATACAGTATCAACACACACGCACACACAGTCCTAGTCACACGCAAACACACGCACACAACACACATACACTCACGCATACACGCGCTACAGCGAACACGCACACACACTAATCGCACACACACAAAACACATACACACACCTATATACACTGCACATATACGGAACATCCACGAAGCCCACAAACCTAAGGAAAAAGGAAAAAGAAGAAGGGAGGAAAAAGAAAGAAGAAGGAAGGGAAGGGAGAGGGAGAAGAGACGGGGAAAAGAGCAGAGAAAGGTGAGCGAGAGAGGGAGATAAAGAGAGATTGAGAGATGAAAGAGAGAGATCGAGAAGGTTCAGGAGAGGTAGAGAGCTGGGAATGAAATTAGAAACAAAAATATAATGGGTATTGTGCTGGTGGAAAAAATATGGAACACATATCTCTTTTTAGTCTCGAGCCCCTAATTCTAACACCATTTTTGCGAGTTTTAACGATACCTACCACGGATAAGAATTCATCGAAAATAATTTGGAAATAATTTTAAAATTTTCTAAATATCCCGAAATTAATAAATTACAAATTTCATAATTTTTAAAATATTTTTGGATCGCCTATCGAACCCGCATTTCACAATTAACGAACCGAGCTCCACTTAAAATAAATTCAGAAAATCACGAAAATAGCCATAAAATGTTACAAATATCACGAAGTTTATAAAAACATAAATTTCGTAATTTTAAAATAATTTCTGAAATGTAATTTATACCCGCTTTCAACAATTAAACGAAAATAACGTGCGGGTAAAATTAATCCCAAAAATTTCCAAAGAAATTTTAAAATTCTCGGAATATTCCCAACTTCAATAAATATGAGTTTCATAATTTTTGAAGAATTCTGGAATTAATTACGGATTTTATAAATAAATGAAATTAAAAAATCATACAGGACTAAATAATTGATGAAATATTGATTTCTAAATTTTATAAAATCCCAAAAATAATTATTGTAATTATAAAATCATAAAAAGTAATTTTAGAGACCATCCAAATATTTATGAAAATAAATCTACCATTAAACCACTTTTAAAAGTGGAACAAAATAATACAGCTCAATAATTCATTACGTGAACAACCCTGTACACCACAAATCACCCATAGATAATAATAATACGACACATAGCTAACAGAAGATATACACATAATTTATTTATATATTAATTCCATAAACACACATTTAAATAATATTAAAATATTCAAATATACGAGTTGTTATAAAGAACATATAAACCAATTAAACAAAAGTGCAACCCCGTAGGTAACATTTATCATCGAAAAGGAACAACTATTTTTCTGAAACAAAAATAAAAAACCTTTCTTGTGCAAATAAGAAACCGAAATTAGGTTCTTCAAATCCTAGGCACGTAAAAACAGTTATCAAGTTCTTAAAGTAAGCCCAGTAGGCAACAATAAATGATAAGTCCCTACAGCTAAAGCAGCAACCTTTGCTCCATTGCCAACACGTAGATCGACTTCTCCCTTTTCCAATGTCTTACTTTCCCGCAGTTCCTGCATATTTATACAAATATGAGAACCACATCCAATATCTAATACCCATGATGTAGAAGTAGACAAATTAACTTCTATAACTTAAATACATGAATCAGAAGTGGCAGCAACCTTCTTCTTCTTCAGATCCTCCAAATAAGCATGACAGTCTCTCTTCCAATGACCCGGTTTCTTGCAGTAGTGACAAGTTATTGGGTTTTGAGCACATAAACGCAATGGAAACAGTAATTAAAAATGTAAAAATCAGAATTCTCGAAACCCACCGCAGGATCCATGCGAAAAACATATATTTAATTCGTAGATCAGATTGTTTACCTTTAGAAGCTTTACCAATTGGTTGACTAATGGAGATCCAAAGCTTGTTCAATCACCACACATCCCGCTCTCGCGATCGACGCTCTATCGGTATCCACACGAATGCTTGAACTCAAGGATTGGATGTGTACTAGCACAAACCCGTTTCATCTTGCTCTCTCCATCTTCTCTCTTGGCGGCTAGGGTTTTAGTAAAAGTCTTTCCCACCCAATAAATCAGCCACACAAGAGATATTATATAGAGAGTAGAAAAACGAATTATAACTCTTAACTAATTAGGAGTTATTATTAATTCGAAATTCATATTTGTATTATAATTAAGTCTCGCTTAATTATTTAACAAATAAGTTTCATAATTAATATTAGTAAATTTGAATATCATTATTTATCTAATTAATTAAGTCAAACTTAATTAATATTATAAATAATTCAAATTACTTTAATTTAATTTAAATCCAATTTAAATTAAATAATCCTTCAAGCATTCTTTGTGTGTGACCCTATAGGTTATTATTACATTGGCAACGAATTTTAAATAAAATTTAAAATCGTAAACAATGAGAGACATCTAGTAATACATCATTGCTACCCAAGTAATAATAATTGAATCGGTGATCGATTAAACTTTTGTGAATAATGTACAATGTTAATCCCTTTAACCAAATATTATAGATTAAACTAGAGGCATGTAATGTGTCATCCTCATTATAGTTTAATCCAAGTTTCCTTGATCAATGAGTAGACTATCATATCAAATCAACATTTGAGCGTGGCCACGCATTTCATAATCTAGCTCACACACGAGGCCAATAATATCACTCCTAAAATAGGAGGGTTAAATCTCATCTAGATCATTCATATTTCTCATACAATTCATAATATACCCAATGTCCACTTTTATCATTACCCGATCAAGGATAACTTTTAATAGAATCAATGTAGATTAATTCTCGTATAGAAATATAATGATTCAAGTCTAAGGACCATTACATCATTATCACTGTTAGAATTACTTATGACACAACAGACATGTAGAATCTCACATTGGATCTGTCCAACGCCATGTATATATACATCTTCCTGTGTCTTTCACTTTAGTATCATTGTACCTATGATCAATGAGATATGATCATCAGTCAACAAACACACTAGTCTTAATGCATTATTATTGTCCCTTAATAATAATACTCGACTAGGGACCTTTAGGAATATTGATACTATTCTCATAATCTCATTTTTAAGTCACATACTTAGAGATATAGAATTGCATATCATATTTCAAGGACATTTATTAATCTAACATTTATTAATCTAACATTTATATCGTAGTAAATTAAGAATTAATAAATTATAAAGGGAATAATCGATAAACATAAAAATTAATAATCATAATATCTTAAACTAAAACATCATAGTGTTGTCTCTAGGGCACAAACATTAACAATCTCCCACTTGCACTAGAGCCAATCACCCATGTTTCTAATACTCATGGAACTAGTATGACCATCATACTTCTGCTGCGACAAAGCCTTAGTTAGTGGGTCTGAAACACTATCATTACTATGCATTTTACATTTATATCTCCTTAATCATTAATCTCATTAATAAGGCGATATTGCCTAAGGACATGCCTAAATAGTCTCCATGGTTGTTTCAAAAAGATCAATATATTCGGCTTCCATAGAATCATCAATGTTCTTGATGTGAACTATTAGAGCTAACATCAATTATATTTAGTGAAAACATAAAATAGACATAAACTCGTAATCATCCTTGTCTGTCCAAAATTAGGTTCAGAAACTAGGATCAGTGTAACCCTTTACAACCAGTTCCCTATCTTCTCCATACACCAAAAATAAATCTTTAATCTTCTTTAAGTACTTAAGAATATTCTTGAAAACTATCAAGTGACCCTCACCTGGATTAGACTGGTATATGATCGTCATGCTCAAAGCATACGAAACATCAGGATAAATACATATCATTGTACACATTATAGATCCAATTGCTGACACGTCTGGAACTTTCTCAAACGGCCCTTATCATCTAATGATTTAGGGGGAAATTATCTTTTGAGATCACTATCCCATGAGATATCGAAACATATCTTTTATTTGTCTCTTGCATCATAAAATGATGTAATACTTTATCAATGTATGTACTTCGACTAGGTCGATAAATCTTTTCAATCTATCTCTATAGATCTTGATCCCTAATAGATAGGTAACATCGCCTAAGTCCTTCACCGAGAAACTATTTCTCAACTAACATGGCTCCCACTAACGTTCTTGTAAACACATGGTTCATCTTCATTTTCAATAAGGCCAAACTTTATGACCGTTTCATCAAAATGAATATTCATTCTCCTTGTGGTTTGCTTCAATCTATAAATAGATAGAAGCAACTTACAAACTATCTTAGCAAACTTTGGATCGACAAAACCCTCAGGTTGTATCATATATACATCCTGCTTAAGGCTCCCATATAAGAAAGCAGTTTTGACATCCATTTGCCAAATCTCATAGTCAAAGTAAGCAACTAATGCTAACAAAATCCTGATGGACTTGACCATAGCAACTGGTGAAAAAGTCTCATCATAGTCTATACCATGAATTTTTTTGAAACCTTTCGCCACTAGTCACACCTTATAGGTCTGTACTATACCATCCATGTTAGTTTTCTTCTTGAAAACCCACTTGCACCCTATAGGTTTTACCCATTCGAGTGGATCAACTAAAGTCAATACTTTATTTTGATACATGGATTCCATCTCGGATTTCATGGCCTGCAGCCATCTCTCGGAGTCTGAACTGTTCATAGCATCTTGGTAGATGAGAGGCTTATCATTATCCGCAAGCATCACAACACCATAATGAGTCAAAAGAAATCCATAATTTCTCCCAGACTCATGGTGAATCCTACTAGATCTACGAATAACCTGTGTTTCCTAAACATGATTACTTTCAACATTTTGATGTACATCCTGATATTCCAACTCTGGTTCAATGTTATCATGTAGTTCTCGATCTTTATCGAGATTTATTATCCTCCCACTGCTTTTCTTAGAAAGTAGTTCTCCCTCAAAAAATACAGTGGCCCGAGCAACAAACACTTTATTCTCGAAAGGATTATAAAACTATACCCTAGTCTCACTTGGATATCCCACAAAATAGCATTTATCTAATTTCGGTCCAAGCTTGTCAGAGGCTAAACGTTTTACAAACACTTCACGTCCCCAAAATTTCATAAATGACATGCTATGACATTCATCACTCTATATCTCATACGGAGTATTTTGAACCGCTTTAGTCGGAACTTGGTTAAGTGTATATGCAGCTGTTTCTAGAGCATAACCCTAGAAACTGAATTGAAGATCCGCGTGACTCATCATCGATCACAATATGTCAAACAAGGTACGATTTCTCCTCTCAGAATCTCTATTCCATTGAGGTGTTCCAGAAGGAGTAAGTTATGATACACTATCACACTCCTTCAAGAAACTCTTGAAATTGAGGTTTAAGTATTCTCCTCCATTATCTGATCGTAAAACTTTTATACTTTTCCCTTATTTTCTTTTCTACTTCGGCCTTATATTCTTTAAACATTTTAAAAGAATCAGATTTGTTTTTAATAAGAACCACATATGCATATCTACTGAAATCATCAGTAAATGTTATGAAGTAGTATAAGCCCCCCCTTGCCATCATACGCATTTGACCATATACATCATTATGTATAAGTCATAATCGTTCGGTGGCCCTTTCACCTGACCATGTAAAAGAAGCTTTAGTCATTTTGCCAATGAGACAAAATTCACATCTTCCGTATGATTCAAAATCAAACTTATCCAAGTGTTCATCTATATGTAACTTAGAAATGTGTTTCTCATTAATATGGCTTAACGACAATGCTAGAGGTAATGTTTTATTTGAGTCAACTTAAAACATATAAATTGTTAACTAATTGTGCAACATTATAAGTCTTATCATTGAAATAGAATAAACAACTATTGTTTATTTAATTAAAATGAAAACCTTTCTTGTCCTGACAAGAAATTGACTTAATGTATCCGCTAAAGGCAGGCATGTAATAACAATTTATCAAGTTCTCAATCTTGCCTTTTGGGAAAAATTAGGTATCGAGTTTCCTTCAACTAGAGCAATAACTTTTGCTCCAATTCTAACCCTATACCTGAAGTTTGACCATTTCTAGTCTTTTTTTTAGATCTTCCAAATAAGTTCGATAATTTAACTTCCATTCATCCAGTTATTTGCACAGAAATGACAATCATCTCCTTTAGCAACACCACTATTAGGCTTCAAAAGCCCTTTGGGATTGGACTTTGGTTTGGCACCGAATAAGATCAAATCTTCACCTTGCCTGTCCACTTTCCTTTCCCATTTGCATTCCATGTGTACATCATCAATATGGACGTAATTCATGCCTTTACCGTGTTATTTTCAGCAGTTCTAAACATGATTAACAACTCAGTGAGTGTTCTATCTATCTCATTCCTTTTGTTCTTAACAAACTAAGAATAGAAGTTGTTCAAAGATTGTTTGATCAAATCAAGCTGAGTCTCTAGACTATTCTTGAAATCCAAAATATCAAGGTACATATACCTATCATCTTTAGAACATGTGGTCCAATCCGGATATCATTCTCCCATTAATGCAAAGTATGGTGCCTTATTTTTGTCAAATCTTTCTGACGAGCCTATCCTTCAAACATCCTTTGAAGGTTCTCAATCATATCATAAGCATCATTATGCTCTTGTTGCTTCTAAAGCTCAGCACTCATAATTACAAGCATGAGACATGAAACATCAGTTGCATAATCAATTTACATCTGGTAAGCATTTTGTTCAGCACGTGTTTCATTCTCAGGTAGAAGAAAAAAGGGAGAGGATTGAGTGATATCCTTGAACCTGAGGACAATCCTCAAGTTCCCGTGTCAATTGAGGAAATTATTTCATATCAAGTTGTCCTTCTCAGGGACTATTACATAGAGAAGTTATTTGTGTTATTTGTCATTTGATATCTACAATATTAAAGTGCATAAAATGACTTAATCTACAGATGATCATTAAATTATGTTCAAGTGTTTATTCATATATATATATACATAATATATATCTCCCACTATTTTTAACAAATCAATAGCCCTAACTATTAATTCGGAAAGAATATCTTCTTATATCCTTTCTAGTGAGCCAAGATCCATATTTCACCATGCGTTAGGTCAGCTTTGGCTTTTCTCCTAAAATAATATTATTTAGGTAGACAACATTTGTCAATTATAACAACTATATAACTCTTGGATAGCTTGGTGCAACAATATTTGTTCATATTTATCTAATAAATCTCGCCAAACTCTATGCCTCTAAGTTCACAATCCTATTGTGATAACTTAGTTAAGTCAAACCCAATAGTCAAAAAGTATCAATATACTTCAACACATCTCCCACGATAGATAGGAGTACTTCACTTTGACAAAGCCACTCCTAGTCGATCTAGGGGTTAACACATTGGACTCATTGGAGGGACATCTGATCAACTTAATATTAACTTTATTATTTTGTTAATTTTAAAACGATTATGATCCCATCATAAATAGATTCCCAAATTTTCCTTGAATAAAATACTTCAAATTAATATTCATCAATGGTTTGATTTCCAGGTAGTGAGGGAGTCACAACGGTTTCTCTTAAAACCCATAACCTTACAAGTTCAATGAACTCGTTTTTAACAAAATTGCCCCATGTTAGAAACAAAGAAAATTGTATTTTATTCCGTGTTTCATAAACACGAGAATCTCATAATCGTTTGTTCATTTTAAAATCTTGAATCGTTACAGATTTTATCTTGTTTAGCAAGCATGGCATGGGTGTCGTATCTAATACATACATCCTTAATCTAATTAAGCATGCATCTTTATAAACTACTCTACACATACATTCATCATATGCGCATATATATGTAAAGTGCAATAAATAAATGTGGTTGGTTATGGATTCATCCTATGTGATCTTTATCAAGCTAATGACAAAGATCTAGGTCAATCTAAGGTGGAAAATAAATACATGCTAACTATTACATGTCTTCTTTCTTGTATTGCTTCCTTGGATGGCCTCCGTGTGGGATTACCCTTGATCTTCAAATCTTCATGTCTTCATGTACATTACAAGAATGAAATATGAAAACTAATCTAATGAACTTACAAGAAGAACTCGAGTTACATTCGGGATTTAATAATTACAAGATTAAACGACATGCAAGCCATATTTAATAAACCAAAACCATTAACCTAAGGTCATAAGCCATAACCATCCACCATGCTCAATTAACACAAAATAAAATGTTAAAACACATAATCTGATCTTAACATATCATACCAATCATGATCTAATCATAAAAACCAAATATTGAAAAAATCAGAATATTCGAAATTAAATCTGATAACATTAAATCGCAGATTACAGGGCCTAAACGACGTCTAACGCCTTACAGATCAGTCAATGATAGCTTTATCTATCAGTTACGTTCAGACGCTCGATTCCATATGAAATAGCGTATTCATTCACCAAAATCGGACACCAGACACAGATTTCAGCAAATTCGCTGCATCCGATTCAGAATCGTATCAAATACGATTCTTATAAGAACAAACACAAAATATGTATATATTAGTATATATACAGATTATATAATCATCATATGATTATATAACTCTCATGAATATCATATATTCAAAAAATATATATACACACGCATATATAAATATAACATGTAAAACATATAAAATCGCATATATAACAATCATGGAATATTGTATACATATTATCATCATAAAACCAGTAAACACATAAACGAATTAAACACTTTTCGCAAGTAGCTCTAATGATATTGTTGGGTTTCAAGCACATAAACGCAACGGAAATAATAATTAAAAATGTAAAAATCAGAATTTTCGAAACCCACCGCAGGATACATGCGAAAACATATATTTAATTAGTAGATCAAATTGTTTACCTTAAGAAGCTTTACCAATTGGTTGACTAATGGAGATCCAAAGCTTGTTCAATCACCACGCATCCTGCTCTCGCGATCTACGCTCTATCGATATCCACACGAATGCTTGAACTCAAGGATTGGATGTGTAATAGAACAAACTCGTTTCTTCTTGCTCTCTCCATCTTCTCTCTTGGTGGCTAGGGTTTTAGTAAAAATCTTGTCCACCCAAAAAATCAGCCACACAAGAGATATTATATAGAGAGTAGAAAAACGAATTATAACTCTTAACTAATTAGGAGTTATTATTAATTCGAAATTCCTATTTGTATTATAATTAAGTCTAACTTAATTATTTAACAAATAAATTTCATAATTAATATTAGTAAATTTGAATATCATTATTTATCTAATTAATTAAGTCAAACTTATTTAATATTATAAATAATTCAAATTACTTTAATTTAATTTAAATCCAATTTAAATTAAATTATCCTCCAAGCAGTCTTTTTGTGGGACCCTATAGGTTATTATTACATTGGCAACAAATTTTAAATCTAATAAAATCATAAACAATGAGCGACATCTAGTAATATATCATTTCTACCCAAGTAATGATAATTGAATCGGTAATCGAATAAACCTTTTGTGAATAATGTACAATGTAATATAATCCCTTTAACCAAATATTATAGATTAAACTAGAGGCATGTAATGTGTCATCCTCATCATAGTTTAATCCAAGTTTCCTTGATCAATGAGTAGACTATCATATCAAATCAACATTTGAGTGTGGCCACACATTTCATAGTCTTGCTCACACAAGAGGCCAATAATATCACTCTTAAAGTAGGAGGGTTAAATCTCATCTAGATCATTCATATTTCTCATACAATTCATAATATACCCAATGTCCACTTTTATCATTACCCGGTCAAGGATAATTTTTAATGGAATCAATGTATATTAATTCTCGTATAGAAATATAATGACTTCAGGTCTAAGGACCATTACATCATTATCGCTGTGAGAATTACTTATGACACAACAAACATGTAGAAACTCACATTGGGTCTGTCCAGCATCATGTACATATACATATACCTGTGTCTTTGACTTTAGTATCACTATAATCAATGAGATGTGATCATCAGTCAACAAACACACTAGTCATAATGCATTATTATTATCCCTTAATAATAATACTCGACTAGGGATCTTTAGGAATATTGATACTATTCTCATAATCTCATTTCTAAGTCACGTACTTAGAGATATAGAATTGCATATCATATTCCAAGGACATTTATTAATCTAACATTTATATCGCAGTAAATTAAGAATTAATAAATTATAAATGGAATAATCGATAGTACATAAACATTGATAATCATAATGTCTTAAACTAAAATATCATAGTGTTGTCTCTGGGGCACAAACACTAACACAAGTATCACTCTTTGCAACACCACCTCGAGGCTTCAAAGCCTGTTTGGGAGCAGTTCTAGGAGTAGCAGCAGATTTGGATCACATCCTCTTTTTGCCTTTCCATTTACCTTTCCCTTTGCCACTCCCTTTATTCACCATCTTTATGGGAGCAGGGGACGCCTTCTGAATGTTGGTCTCATCAGTTTTTAACATAGCCAACAATTCGGTAGATGTCTTGTCTATCTCATTCATGTTGTAATTCATTATAAACTGAGCACAATTGTTGTTCAAAGATTGTAAGATTAGATCTATCTGGGCTTCCAAACCAATCGCGGAACCCAGAGTCGCAAGCTACTCAATATATCCAATCATCTTCAGAACATGTGGTCCAAGCGGATCACGATCACCCTGTTTGTATCAAACCTCTCTTGACGAGCCTGTCCTTCAAACATATGTTTAAGGTGCTCAATCATGATATGAGAATCCATATGCTCATGTTATTTCTGAAGCTCAAGACTCATAGTCGCTAACATCAAACAGGTGACATCTGTATCATCATTTATATGCTTATGATAAACAGCCTGTTGAACACACGTTGCACCTTCAGGAAGAGTTCCAGGGCGAGGAACATCAATGACATGGAGCTTTCGCTCCTGCCTGAGGAATATCCTCAAGTTCCTTTTCTAATCAAGGAAGTTTGTTCCTCTCAGATTGTCCTTCTCAAGGACTGATCGCACAGAGAAGTTGTATGAGTTGTTTGCCATTTGATATCTACAATATTAAAATTTTTAAAATGAATTGGTCTACAGATGATCATTCAATTATGTTCAAGTGATTATTAATATATATTCACAATATATATCTCCCACTAATTTTACCAAATCAATAGCCCTAACTATTAATTCGAAAAGAATATCTTCTATATCCATTCTAGTGAGCCAAGATCCAAATTTTACAACATTTTAGTTCAGCTTTGGCTTTAATCCTAAAACATGATTCAATAAGGTAGACAACATTTGTCAATTATATCAACTATATAACTCTTGGATAGTTTGGTGGGACAACATTTGTTCATATTTATCTAATAAATCTCACCAAACTGCATTCCAAGTTCACAATCCTATTGCGGTAACTTAGTTAAGTCAAACCCAATAGTCAGAAAGTATCAATATACTTCAACGCATCGCCCACGATAACTGGGAATACTTTTCTCTGGCGAACCCATTCCTTATCGATCTAGGGGTTAACGCATTGGACATATTGGAAGGCATCTAAACAACTTAATATAAACTTTAGGGTTTTGTTAATATTAAAACGATCATGATTCCATCATAAAGAGATTCCTAATTTTTCCTTGAATGAAATAATTCAAATAAATATTCGTCAATGGTTTGATTTCCAGGTAGTGAGGGAGTCACAACGGTCTCACTTAAAACCCACAACTTTACAAGTTCAATGAACCTGCTTTTGACAAAATTCGCCCCATATCAGAAATAAAGAAAATTCATATTTTATTCCGTGTTTCTGAAACACGAGAATCTCATGATCGTTCGTTAAATTTTAAAATCTTAAATCGTTACATATTTTATCTTGTTTAGCAGGTATGGCATGGGTGATGTATCCAATACATACATACATTGCTAATCTAATTAAGCATGCATTATTCTAACTATTCTACATATTTATTCATAACATGATATATATAAAGTGCAATAAAATAAACGTGGTAGGTTATGACCCAATCCTATGTGATCTTCATCAAGCTCATGATAAAGATCATGGTCAATCTAATATGGTTAAGTATATAAGTACAACTATCTATTACATCATATGTCTTCTTATTTTATTTGCTTCCTTATATAGCTTCCTTAGATCACCTCCAATGGATTCCTTCTTCTAGTCTTCAATTCTTCAAGTATATTACATAAATGAAATACAAAAACCTAATCTGATGAACTTACAAGAAGAACTCGAGTTACATTCGAGATTAAATATTACAAGAGTTAAAATGACATGCAAGTCGCATTTAAAAACCAAAACCACAATAAAAAAACCATTAATCTAAGGTCTAAAGGCCATAACCATCCACCATACTCAAATAACATCTAATAATATAATTTATCATATACTTATTATGATTAATCTAATTAACCATATTAAGGGGAATAGATATGAAACATTATTTTCGGAATCAAAACAGAACTTTTCTGTTTGATTTTTCATCTCTGTATCATTGTATCATATACATACAGTATGTTCCAGTCCCCTATTGTGTCCAGACACAATTAATCATAACAAAAATCATCTCAGATCATCAATACATGCATAATATCAAATATATATCATGGCAGATCATTGATATACATAATGCCATCATATTTATCATAGAAGATCATCAATACATGCATAATATACAAATAGCATACATATAGTCATGGCAGATTGTATACATGATATTATCATCAAAATCAGTAAACACACAAACGAATTAAAACCTTTCGCAAGTAGCTCTGATTCCATTATTGGGTTTCGAGGCATAAAAGGCAGCGAAAATAATAAATAAAACCGTAAAAACTGAATAAACTGTAACCCACCGTAGGTTCCATGCGAAAAACAATATTTAATTCGTAGATGAGATGTTTACCTTAAAGAGCTTTATGATTACAGTTGTCAAAAGGAGATCCTAGCTTTAACCGAACACCACATATCCCGCTTTAACGATCTACACCTTAAAGGTATCCACACGAAAGCTGGTACGGAGGAGGCATGTACTAGCACCAAGAACGGACCTATTCCCCCCCTCTCCCTCTCACCTTTAGCTTCTAGAGTTTTATGTTTTTATCTAATAAAAATGTAACCCTAAATTTAGCCTTAAGGATGTTATATAGAGAGGCCAAAAACAGTCCTACCCTAATCCTGAAATTTTATTTATTTAATAATTAAGTTTAACTTAATTATTAAATAACATCTGAATTTCAGATTTAATAAAATAAAAATTCAAAATGCATTTATCCCATTAATTAAGTCTAACTTAATTAATAATAATAAATTCAATTTTTTTTAATTCAAATCCGAATTTGAATTAAATATTCCTACATGCTTTCTTTGTGCGACCCTATAGGTTATTATTACGTTGGCAATAATTTAAATATCTCATATTTAAATTATAGACAATGAGTGTCATCTAGTAGTACATCATTGATACCCAAGTAAAAATAATTAAATCGGTGATTGATTAAACCTTTCGTGAATAATATATATAAAGTAATATAATCCCTTTAACCAAATATTATAGATTAAACTCGAGGCATATTATGTGTCATCCTCATAAAGCTTTAATCCAGGTTTTCTTGATCACTGAGTAGACTATCATTTCATATCAATATTTGGGTGCGGCGCCATGTATTTCATAGTCTAGCTCACACAAGAGGCCAATAATATCTCTCCAATAATTAGGAGGATTAAATCCTTTCTAGATCATTCATATTTCTCACATGATTCTTAATATACCTGAAGTCCACTTTTATCATTACCCGATCAAAAGCAACTTTTTGATGTAATCAAAGTATATTAATCATCGTATAAAAATATAATGATTTCAAGTCGAAGGACCATTTACATCATTATCACTGTGAGAATTACTTATGACACGACAGACATGAAGAATCTCACATTGAGTCTATCCAGCCCCATGTATATTTACATATTCATGTGTTTTCAACTATAGTATCACTATACCTACAATCAATGAGATGTGATCATCAGTCAACAAACACACTAGTCTTAATACATTATTATTGTCCCTTAATGATAATACTCGACTAGGGAAATTTGGGAATATCGATACTATTCACATAATCTCATTTCTAAGTCACGTACTTAGAGATATAAAATTTATATCATATTCCAAAGACATTTATTAATCTAATATTTCGCAGTAAATTAAGACTTAATATATTATTCAACAATAATCGATAGAACATAAATATCAATAATCCAAATGTCATAACCAAACCATAATAGTGTTGTCTCTAGGGCATAAAAACTAACAAGGTGAGGGAGTGTGTTTGACTTCTGCATTTTTTCAAAATAATTGGGGATTTTGGGGGAAGGGGGGAACGAAAATATACTAATTTTTGTAGGAAATGTTATATTATAATATTATATAATTGAAAATGATTTAAATAAATAAATAGTATAATTTAAAAATAATTTGAAAATAGCATATACAAAACTAATAAGTTTTTTAATTCAATTATATAAGAATTGAGACGGGATTTGTGCAAATATTAATCGGTTAAAAGATGGTATTAATCATCGATCAAAATCAATTTAGAAAATAATATTGATAAGGTGAGACAATGACATAAGTTGGTGTAAATGTTATATGATGTCACCTCTGTTATATAAATTGGTCAATTTTTCAAAAATCGCTCAAAAATCGGTCAAAAATATTTGTCTGATTTGACCAATCTCCTATTAATCATCCGATTTTCTAAAAATCGTCCGATAGATATTTAATTCTGATTTTCAAAATCTGTAACACTGGATGTCACTATTATTAGTTAAAATACTTAATGAATATAATTGAAAGTCACTATTAAATCGAATTATCAATTAAGAAAACGGTTTAATATCGTATAATCACAACAAAATGTGCATTTTCGAATCAAGATTTATATATATCTCATAAACGAATATGAATATATATTAGTAATAATGTTGTGTATAACTGATGATAAGTGTTGACAAGTGCATATATATATAACCTTTCTGTTACCAGCTGATGTTACATTTATAATATCATATTGTTAGGAATATATTGTGAACTTGATGATAAGTTACACAAAGCACTTTAGTAGATTTAACTTATTGAATTTTGTAGCACTCGACGGATGATCTAATATAGTCCCGACAAATGAACTTTACAGTACCGATGGATGACAGATTAACATCCATCGAGTGAGTAGCTTATATAACAAATAAGTACTACAGCACATTTCTATAAACAACATGTATTAGTCAAGTAGATTACAGTAGGGCTTTCTAAGTCATGTTGACTACTAGATTGATATGCAGAATATGTTGATTAATTGTAAATATGAAATGTCTTGTAATTTTGCATAAGTGAAATAGAGTCAAGTGGCAGATAGACTCCCGACGGATGATCTACAAGACTCCCGACGGATGATCAACAAAGCTCCCGATGGATGACAAACATAGTCCCGATGGATGATCAAATTCAAATAGCAGTTGACAGTGACAACACAGTCACATGCGTTGGGTGTTTGCAAAAGGAATGTGGCAGCCTGTTAAGCAGGATTTTGAGAAAAAAGAAGCATTACCATTTCCATACAATTGTGAAGATATTCAAAGATGCTGGAATAAAGTAGTGAAGCAGCATGGAATTAGACTAGATATATTTTATTTTATTATCTTGTCTTACTTTCATGTAAACTTGGTGATATATAAACCAAGTGTAGCAAGTAGAATAATTAACTAAGCAAGCTCATTTTCAGATAAAAATATCAAGGTGTATTCTGTAAGCATTTCTCTGTAGTTTATTTGTTCAAACTTGTAAGCAGCTGTGAGCTATTCAAAGCTTCACAGAGTTCTCAATTTGATATATATATCTCTGGTGGATACTTTCAAATCCACCAAAAAGTTTTAAAATCTTGTGTTTTTATTACTTATTGTTTTGATTTCCATTATCTTTCTATTCTGTACTAAAGCAAATCAAACACTGTTATATTTATCAAGTTAGAACATTCTTTAAATTTGAAAAAGAAGCCAGAATTACATTCAACCCCCTTCTATAATTATTGTTGTATTGTTAGGGAATAACAATTGGTATCAGATCAAGCTCTTGAAGAACAAAGAGTATAAAGATCACAATAAACAACAAGATGAATATAAAAGGATGTTGGAGTAAAGATCCCATTTCTGGACAAAGACAACTTTCACCACTGGAAGGTGAAGATGCACCTACATCTTCTTTCTCAAGATGAGGCTTATCTGGATTGCATAGAGAGAGGTCCTCATGTACCAATGAGAGCTACAACTGGCAATGAACCATCTGTTCCAAAACCTAGGCATGAATGGTCAGATCCTGACATTGAACAAGTCAGGAAGGACAAGAAGGCCATGAATATATTGTTAAATGGAGTTGATGGTGATATATTTGATAACATCTGTAACACCCCCAAATCCGGGGTCGGGGATCCGGGTTGTCACGAGTTCCATTTCCCTTAATAACACCCAATCTTAATAATTACTCAACTACTCTGTGCTGTGACCCCACAATAAACACACACACCATACGTTATAGTCTCAGAGATGAACATCCAAAAATAACCACAAGTCATTTTATTCCACAATTATCTGCCAATACACCTTAAAGGTTTTCTGAATAAATTTACATTTCTTTGCCATTATTACAATTCATAAATATACATAAATCTGGTACATTAGAAGTTGAAAGCCTAGCCTATTGGTAGCTCCTACCTCAGCTACGGCGGCATAATGCTTCTAGAAAACTGCGGAACGTCTCCTAACCTCTTGCGAATCGGGAGCTTGGTCCGGTTCATCTTGTCTATCTGATGTTGTGTGATGAAAGAAGAAAGCAAGGGTGAGCAGCAAGCCCACCAAAATAATATGTATAATGATTAACAATATATGAGCCTTCTCATAGTACTCATGAAAGTCTTGGTCAAAAGAAATGAACCAAGTTGATATCTTAATGCGATGAAGTCGCAAAATATTCAGTATATATATATACATATATACTTTTCAAAATATTGGAAGTCCTCTTCCATGCAAATATACACAAAGTCCCAGTGTATAACTGTATAAAAAAATATCGTTGCAAGGTGATCTCATATATCTAACCTTGTCTCAACGTTTTTCTGAAAATCTTTGTCATTCATAAGACAATTATTAATTAGATATAAGTTTAAAAGATGAAGTTACAAGATACCCCAATATACTTATATCTTTCCCAAATACTACTTGAACCACCACCGTTCAAGTTATAATTAGCTTCAAAAGTTCATCACATAGATGAGACTATAAGGCAAGATTTGAACAGATTAAATCTTTAAAATATTATCAAAATAAAATGAAGTTACGAGATACTTCATTTGATGTAAACATCATTTTGAAAACTTGACCCTGCCAACACTCAACAATCGCCCAACCGTAGCCTTTCTATCGAAGTGCTCTGGGTAGTGTTGCAGAAATTATCCAATTGGATGATGAACTCATTACGGGAGTTTGCCGCGCCAGGAAGACCACTTACGATGATCAGTCGTAGTAGTACAACCCCACCATTTTCTACATGTAGAGGAGAACCTGTCGGATTTACTTGTCAACCGAACACTGAACTCCTAAGGAATGGACCGCCTTAGCGGAACTTCCAGGCCATTTGGGCCAATATAATAAGGCTGGGCCGGCGCTACTCGGCCACTTACGCCACTCCTAGTTCAGATGAAATCCATGACTCTGAAACGTAAAGCTTGTCCCCACTTTCCCCAAGTAGAAACTTGTTGATACGGCTCCACCAAGAAGTCGTATTTATTTGGAAAGGAGAACTCACCGATATTTCCCAGGCGATGCCTGTTAATGGATTAACTTGTTCCAAGAATTTTACTTCCCGAGTGTTGGGTAAGTAATCAATTCATTTATCAAAACAGCAACCTTGTTGCGAATATAAAACACACCATAGAGCCGGATCCCTCAGGTTTTGAGCGAGTATTTAAATCCCCTTCGAAAGGAGGATCTTAAAAAAAATGAGTTTTGGGATCCGCTCTAACTTTTGAAAATCTCATTTTGAAGACTCGCAAAACATTTTTAAGAATGTTTGGAGTGAAGCTGATTTAATGAAGTAAATCAGTCCCCAGAATATTTAGAAAATGTCTGAATATTATTATTTAAATAATATTCCCATAAAGAATAATCTTTATAAAATAATTGAAGTAGAAGTATTAAAACTTATACTTGAAATGAATAGCAAATAATCAAAGATATACTTATACGAAAGTAATATCTTTATTTGAATAATCAAAAGTAAGTTTGATTATCGACACCTTATTCTTTAATACAATAAAGAATATTATTAAGTAATAAGCGGAGTCATAATACCTCGAATGAATACTATAAATAATATTCATAAAATAAAGGAGTCATACATCCTCAAATGAATATCCAAGTAATATTCAATAATAATATAAACTGAGTCATAAGCCCTCGAATGAATATTCAAATAATATTCAAATAATAAAATAAACTGAGTCATAAGCCCTCGAATGAATACCCAAATTAATATTCAATTAAGTAAAATAAAGGTATCGAATAAACCTTATTCGATCCATAGTTTTAAAAACTATATCCATATATATATAAATATATATATATAATATACTCGGGAACATCGACTCCCGGTTTAGAAATATGTTCACCTTTTATCCCCTATACTAAGGGTATACGCAACTACTTGCTTATTTCTAGCATAGGTATTATGCAACTATAAGCATTGAAATCAACAGATAGATAACCAGATTACGAAACAGACATGCATATATACCATATCAGCATGCTCCAATATATCGCAAAATTTGCTAATAACAATCATGCACTATCACAAGATAATGCATATACATATATTTACATCACAACAACAGTATATCGGGTAGAAAACTTGCCTGAGCGACTGGGGGTTACGAATGGCTCGGGACGAGTCTGGTAACCTATAAACAACAAGTAAGTTGGAATTAAACCAAAGTCACTTGTAAATCTATACTCTAACCAACTCAGACTCTAACGCTCGTTTTGCGCTTACTGATTCTCTTAAGTCACTCGAGTACCCTCGGCTCCACCATTTTTAATAATTTAACCTTTACGAGTTTTAAGGCGATTCCTTCGCGAGTGTCTTACCAACTGCCTAACACACTTACCATAAATGTTTCATGCATTAATTAACCCTTTTTGGTCTTTAACCTATGTTTCAAAATAAGGCGAGGGGAAAAGTTTCGTTCGCGAAACGCCGTTACTTGAAACGGTCGTTTCTCCTAAACCGTGCATCGGAATCGAACGAACTACATATCAAAACGAAGCTCGTAACATGAGCTATCTAAACATGGAAGTGGTAATAATCTAGCAGGGGGTTCTCGGGTCCTAATGTTATGCACAAAAATAGTCCAAAGAAAATCGGACGTTACGACGGCTATGTTTACGCGATTACCAATGTTTAAACTACTCCAATTAACCACCAACCAACTCATAACCATCAATACAACAAAACTTCACCTAAACCATACCACATCAGTCCATAATCTCCAAGGTTTTCAACTCAAACAACCACAATCACGACCTATGAACTATAATCAAGCTTCAATTACCAAAAACACTTCCAAATCAAACCAAACTACTAATAATCACAATCCATGCTTCTCATTTCACAACACCAACCATTAAACTTACTAACAAATAAAGTAAAGGCTAGGGTTTGAAGTTTATACCTTCCTTGGGAGGTGTTAAGTTGCTAGGAAGCCTTAGGGAGCCTCCTACAAGCTTGATCTTTCCAAAGAAATCAAGAACACAAAGTTAGGCTTTGAAGTTTCTAAAAGTCCGATTTAAAGAACTGTAAAAATGAGGGTCTTACCATGATTATTTGGACGAGACTTGTGAACAAGAGTTGTAGGCCATCTCAATACCTTTCCAATGAGCTATAGAACACAATATTTGAGTGAGAAATGAAGGAGATACAGCAGTTTTAGTGTTCTGGTTCTGTTTGGCCGAGAGCATGAAGAACAATGCCTTGGTTTCTTTTTGATTTTGATG
Organism: Apium graveolens; assembly: GCF_009905375.1. Lineage (NCBI taxonomy): Eukaryota > Viridiplantae > Streptophyta > Magnoliopsida > Apiales > Apiaceae > Apium > Apium graveolens. The sequence goes on along the minus strand of NW_027417324.1, from coordinate 1,102 downwards.
AAAAATGATTTGCTTGGCTTGGTTGGTTTGATTTTTGTGTTTGTTTTAGTAAATTACCTAGTTGCCCTTGATTCTGTGTGGTTAAAAAGCCACCACATCTCCTTCCTTCCCATGTCATGCTTGTGTCATCCTCATGATGTCATCCTCCCCTCCTTGTCCTCTTCTCATTGGTTGGGTGACATCATCCTCTCTAATCCTTTGATTAACTTCCTAATTGTTTGCCTAATGACCGCTGATCTGTTATACGGTTCGCTTAACTTTCGTTTTCGTTTATCGTTTGAAGGATCATACCCGGGATCTTATTACTTAGGTTCCCTTAACCTTTCTCAATATATTATATTTCTTTTATGATCCTCTCCTATAATCCTTTAATTTAAATTCTTTTTATCCTGTTACCTTTTTCTCAAATCTTTCCGTATCTAGTGTATTTCCGGGAAAAATCAAAGTGTTCGGATTTGGATTCTGACGATCTTTACATACACTTATATCCCATATAAAGTACTAATAAAATCTCAGAATATTCATATCAGAACCCCTACATAGTGTGGCATGAAAAGTTTTCTCATTCAGCAAAAACACTATTCATAAGGGTTTCAAAAATTTCCCAAAAATTGGGGTTATTACAGTCTCCCCTCCTTAAAAGGATTCCGTCCCGGAATCAGATAGAAAATGAATAGGGATACTCTCTTAGCATTGCACTTTCTAACTCTCGAGTAAATTTTCCCACATTGTGGTTCTACCATCAAACTCTTACTAGTTTGATAACCCTTCTCCTAAGCACTCGTTCCTTTTTACTCTATACCCTTCCTGGTTGCTCCATATAGGTTACGTCTGGTTGCATGTCTATGCGCTCATATGCCCCTATTTGTCTGGCATCCGAATTACACTTCCTTAACATTGATATGTGGAACACGTTATGAACTTGCTACAGGTTCGGGGGTAGGGCTAGCTCATATGCTAACTTCCAACGTCTTAATATATCCAAGGGTCCAACAAATTGTAGACTTAGCTTTCCTTTCTTTCCGAACCTCATCAATCCTTTTTCAAGGGTTTCCAAGGGGATACCTATAACATTACTAGGCCCCCTATTTCATACTCTTTG
>NW_027417323.1:0-122807 GCF_009905375.1 Apium graveolens | reverse complement strand
TATTTAATTCTCTGTTTATTGGATTGTTGTGATTCTATACTCATTGGAAATCTAATTTTATTATCTTCATTTTTCGTTCTTTGTATTTTCTAAAATTCTGCTTGTAAATATGTCAAAATCTGTTATTTGTGTAATCTATAGTTAAAATTTTTGTTTGTACGGCATTACTTCGTAAATTCATTATAAATTGAATATTTGTTCAAATATTATGAGCAATACCATTCTGGAAAGCTCTTTTCAATATCTGCAATTTGTGTTTACATTCTACTGCTAAATTCTGTGATTTTGATGTCTTAAACATCAAAATACAATTGTAATCAGAGGCTGATTATGTTCTGCAGTTCGCATTTATTTGTTTTCTAAAATTCGTTACTTGTTCATTTTTGACGAGCTTTACCATTATGGAAAGGTCTCGGAATTTCCTACGACTTTCATGTTTCGTACTTTTTCAGTTGACTTCATCTTTATGTAGTAATTTGACATTCTTTGAAACTGATCAGATTTGAGCTTGTCAATAATTAGTGGTTTGTTATGTTATTTTGTTTCGTGATGTTGGGTTTGTAAGACATCCGTCGCGAGTGGATAATCTCGTGCTTGGCACCTCCTATGCGGTGTACTTAAATTGTATGGGAGTGTCACCGAAGTTGTGGGACACGACCACGGCTAGTATGTGTATAATTTGGCCTTTTGGGTAGCACGTGCTTATTGACGTGCAAGCCCCTGTAAGATATTGGTTAGCATTTGCTTTGTACTGTGCAAGCCCCTGTAAGTTTTGATGACTACATATTTCTGGATTACCGAAAATGTACGACATCCTGTAAGTGTAAGATTATCTCCCATATTCGTATGTAAGCTATTTTATGTATTATTTTATAAGTGTGAGAATATGTGTAAGAGTATGTGTAAGGGTATGATTTCATTTTATCATTTTTCTTTCGATTATATTATTTGTGATTATTATGTATAATTGATAAGGATATGTGTAAGAGTATGATAAGTTTTGGGTGGTAAGCATTTAGTTTTGTTTTGTGAGTTGAGTATTCATTTTTTTATATTGTCTCATTCACTATTATTATTGTGCTTCATTCAGATATTCAGTTGTGTTCTTAGCCTCGTCATCTTTTAATCTTTTTCAGTTATGCTTTATTTTATATCCGTATATGAGCCTTTCGCTCGCTGCCGGTCCTTTGTTTTTCTTGTTTTCCTCCGGCAGGTATTCTCTCTTTTAGGTGGGTTGTTTAAGGGGAAGAGTGCGAGTTCCAAGACTTTGAGGAGTTTTGTATTTTCTTAGATTTTCTTTAGAGTTTGTTGGTTTGGTTGTAATTTAGTTGTATTTTATTTCAAAAATTGAAAGTTTTATCGGATTTTAATGGAGTTTGGATTTAAATAAGTATTATCTTGAGAAATTTAATTAGTTGGGTTGTTAAAGTTGGCATCAGAGCTAGTGTTTTAAGATTCTGTAGACTTACCTTTTGGCTCGATTTATGAATTGTGGGTAGTTGTAAGATAGACTTATAGGCTTAGAGATGCCTTTAGGCTCGACCTGTGAGTGTGGGTAGACTTTAGAATGGATTGTTAGTTAAGAATGTTATTCGCTTCGTGTTTCTTTGTTGTCTGTCTTTATCCGTTTTTTTTTAAAAAGAGATGTGTCATTTAAATTTCGAGGACGAAATTTTTGTAAGGAGGGAAGAATGTAACATCCCAATTTTTTATAATTATTTTTGGTTGAATTATTTGATTTAGTTATTTATTAATGTCAGTGTGCTGTAGTTAAAATAGTTTTATAAGTTTATTTTTGTTCTTATATTCAGAATATTGTTTTAAGGGTATTGGTTTAAAAAAAATAGTAAGGCTATTATAAAAAAGAGTGAGGGTTTTAATAAAAAAAAGAAAGGAGAAAGAAAGAGTTAGGGTTTGAAAAAAAAACAACAGGGAGAACAAAAAGAGATTACTTACGTTTTATGAAAAGAGGAGAAGAGAGAAAGAAATAGAGAGAGGAGGAGAGAGTAAAATAGATAGAAAAGGAGGAAAAGAGAAGGCAAGACAAGGAGAAATAGATGAACAACAAAGTCAAATCGGAGATTATGGATTTGGAGTTTAAGGGATTAGGGTTCTTGTGATTTGGGGTTCTGAATTCTTTGTTAGCATTCTCGATGACTAAGATCTCGAGGTACGGACATCTTTTTGTACTCTTTCTTTTCAAATTCAAATTTGTATGTAGGGACATATTTTTGTACTCTTTCTTTTCTTATTCGAATTCGTGTGTACGGATATTTTCGTTATACTATCATTCTTGTTGTACTTCATCGGATTCGTGTGCCTCGATTTTAGTAATCTGAATTCTTATAAATTTTGTATTTAATTCTCTGTTTATTGGATTGTTGTGATTCTATACTCATTGGAAATCTAATTTGATTATCTTCGTTTTTGGTTCTTTGCATTTTCTAAAATTCTGCTTGTAAATATGTCAAAATCGGTTGTTTGTGTAATCTATTGTTGAAATTTTTGTTTGTACGGCAGTACTTCGTAAATTCATTATAAATTGAATATTTGTTCAAATATTATGAACAATACCATTCTGGAAAGCTCTTTTTGATATCTGCAATTTGTGTTTACATTCTGCAGCTAAATTCTGTGATTTTGATATCTTAAACATCAAAATACAATTGTAATCAGAGGATGATTCTGTTTTGTAGTCCGCATTTATTTGTTTTCTAAAATTCGTTACTAGTACATTTTTGACGAGCCTTACCATTCTGGAAAGGTCTCGGAATTTCCTACGACTTTCGTGTTTCGTACTTTTTCAGTTGACTTCATCTTTATGTAGTAATTTGACATTCTTTCAAACTGATCAGATTTGAGCTTATGAATAATTAGTGGTTTGTTATGTTATTTTGTTTCGTGATGTTGGGTTATAGTGTTTTGAGGTTATTTGATAAATTTATATATGATTTTGGAGATGTAAGATATTTTAGTGTGTGATCTTCGAGTATTTATTTTGAGTTATTTATGTTATTTGTATGACTTGGGAGTTTGTAAGACATCCGTCGCGAGTGGATAATCTCGTGTTTGGCACCTCCTATGCGGTGTACTTAAATTGTATGGGAGTGTCGCCGAAGTTGTGGGACACGTATAGCCACGGCTAGTATGTGTATAATTTGGCCTTTTGGGTAGCACGTGCTTATTGTCGTGCAAGCCCCTGTAAGATATTGGTTAGCATTTGCTTTGTACTATGCAAGCCCCTGTAAGTTTTGATGACTACATATTTCTGGATTACCGAAAATGTAGGATATCCTGTAAGTGTAAGATTATCTCCCATGTTCGTATATAAGCTATTTTATGTATTATTTTGTAAGTGTGAGAATATGTGTAAGAGTATGTGTAAGGGTATGATTTTATTTTATCATTATTCTTTCGATTATATTATTTGTGATTATTATGTATAATTGATAAGGATATGTGTAAGAGTATGATAAGTTTTGGGTGGTAAGCATTTAGTTTTGTTTTGTGAGTTGAGTATTCATTTTTTTTATATTGTCTCATTCACTATTATTATTGTGCTTCATTCAGATATTCAGTTGTGTTCTTAGCCTCGTCATCTTTTAATCTTTTTCAGTTATGCTTTATTTTATATCCGTATATGAGCCTTTCGCTCGCTGCCGGTCCTTTGTTTTTCTTGTTTTCCTCCGGCAGGTATTCTCTCTTTTAGGTGGGTTGTTTAAGGGGAAGAGTGCGAGTTCCAAGACTTTGAGGAGTTTTGTATTTTCTTAGATTTTGTTTAGAGTTTGTCGGTTTGGTTGTAATTTTGTTGTATTTTATTCAAAAAATTGAAAGTTTTATCGGATTTTAATGGAGTTTGGATTTAAATAAGTATTATCTTGAGAAATTTTATTAGTTGGGTTGTTAAACTAGCAGTCACCGGACTTCCGGTAGATGGTGAGGTAGACGACTTATCATTTGGAGATTTCTTGTTTTTTTTACTTGGACATATTGGATGGAAACTTTGGTGAATGGCGCAATTCCGTCCAACAATGCATATAAGGAAAAGCATGGATTTGAATTTTTTGATACATTTTACATGTTTCACGAACCTGAATCAACAAGAGAAAGATGTTACAATCAGAATATGTGAACAATGCATATAAAAACTGCTGCAATAAATCTCCTGGAAAGTAAAAAACTGCTGCAAACAATCTGCAGATTTTGCAAAAACTGTAGTTGGGAAACTGTAAAAAACTAATGCGGAAAATCTGCAGAAATTTACAGAAAACTGCTGCTCAAAAACTGCAGAAAATCACATAATTCTGCTGAAAACTGCAACTAAAAACTGCAGAATTCTGCTTCAAAAAATCTGCAGAATTCTGCTTCAAAAAATCTGCAGAAAACTGCCTTTAAAAACTGCAAAATTCTGCTTCAAAAATCTGCAGAAAACTTTCTCTAAAAACTGCATAATGTTGCTGCAAAAAACTGCAGAATTTGGCAAAACTTATTCTAAAAAACTGCAGAAATAGCTAATCTAAAATAGCTAATGAACATGGACTACATAGGAGAGTTTCTCAATTAAATAAATACATGTACATTGTCTTCTCCAGTCATACCACTTTGATTTTGGTCGTCTATTTGATTATAAAAAGCCTTAAAACTTACTCACACAAAGTTGTATCGAGGACCACCGATTACATAAGGAGCTTGAAGTTCGTTCGGTGAAGAACGTTTTGTATTCATTGTAGTAGCTTGCAATTCTAGACCAATATGTTTGTTGTGTTTGATTGTTGCCTTGAATTGGGTCCAAACTTATATTTTTCCAAGTGGATATAAGTAGCATATCTTCTTCGATTGTGAAATTTTTTGATCTACCCTTTTTTTGATTTGCTTGTCAACTCTTGTGTTTGTGATAATGGAGGTGCTTGCGAACTCATTTCTTCATTAACATTATATACACCATCATTTAGCAATTGAGTGAAAAATGATTCCATTTTCTACAACAAAATCAAAGTGTTTAAAAAAGACAGCAAGCAAACATAGGGGAATCAACCTTTTATACAAATCAAACACTACACCATCCTTGCAGGTAGCATTATGACACATCATTCATTTTATGTTACCAAGTACAATTACAACTTCTGGACGTATAAAATGGTACTATTTACAGCCAACAAACAAATCAAAACTTAATGTTCAACAGGTAAGATTAAAACAAGAATTCAACAATTACATATCCAATTGCAAGAATAAAAAAAAAAGAAAATCAAAACAAGGGATAGCCCTATTTTCCCCTTTTTATGCACAAACATTGAATTAATTTGTAGTAGACATACCTTGATGTTGATTTTCTAAACCAAAGAAGAACTGATATGAACGGGGTAAAAAGATACAAGTCTTCAAGAAGGGACAGAAGTTTTGTCGGGAATTGGGGAAAATCAGAGGGCGGGAGTTTAGAAAAGGCGGGAGTCTACGTGGAGAGATTATAGAGAATGAGTTTGACTAGTGAATTTGGAGAAGCCATATACAGAATTGTAAAAATTTAGAGAAGGGGGGAGCAGCGTTGGAGTGACCTAATTTTGTATATATACATGGCCACGTCAATTATACATAAGGGTGAGTGCCCTTGGAGTTGCTCTTAGTATTTTTCTTAGGTTACTTGGTTGACCGTTTAAAAAGCCTCACCTTTTACCTGCGTATCGGTTAGAGATTTTCTGATTACAACGGGGGTAGACCGTAGACTTCAGAATAATTGACTATCCCACTTCCATTGGCGTGCATCCAGTAGGAATTGAACCTACACGGTTCTCAAAGCAGAGGAGGAAGGTTGGGCAGACCAAAATATCTCCGATCACATCCATGTCCGAGTGCTACAGCCATCACATTGTTGTCGTTCAATCCATGTGTTTCTGTTAAATATTTTTAATAAATATCTTTTAATAAAAAGTAAAATTATAAAAATAAATATCTTACAAAATCTTGTCAATTATAGTACTACTAAATATTTTCTAATTAATAGCTTTCTATATTGATATTTTAATTTTAAATCTTGTGTTTTAATCCTTTCTATGTATATTAATTTAAAAGCCCATGTCAATTATGTACATTGCTATTTTTTTGTTCTTATATTGTGAAGAGTATACTTGAGTGGGATGAGAGATTGAGAAAAGATATTCATGAATAATACATCCATATAGTCCTTTTTTTCTTTTTCTTCCCTTCTTTATTTTTAAATATATAATTCACGATCTTTTTAATATATGCTCATAAATAAACAATAAATTAAACCAATCAAAATAGTTTAAAACTATAAATTTTCGTAATTATTGTATGCTCATAGACAGGAGGTAGAAAAACTAATTTACTTATATTTATATCATAATAGAGCATGTGCATTTACTATTTTATACTTATATAAAATATCAAAAATATCCTTGAGTGTCTTCGATAAGAATAATATATGATCTAGCAGTAATTGTCTATTCTTGTTGATTGATTAATTTTGAGCATCGGAAAACTCGACGTTCATTTTTCTTCTTGAAAATGAACCGTAAGGGAATATTTTACCGTTAGTGAATTGTTATCCAAATCTTGCACAATAAGTGACAAGAATTTTTAGGACAATGTTTTTAGGCGATTCATCCCAAATATCAAATTCAGATCCTTTTTACTAATTAAACTTTCATGATTATCATTTAATTTCTACTTAATTTCGCTACAAATTATATTTACCAACGATTAATATATTTTGGTATTTGACTTAAATTTTATTTTTAGTTGAAATATGTTTTCTGAGATTAGATGTGTTAGGTATGAATACAACACAGAGGGGGGGTGAATGTGTTTTGGCTTAAATGTTTGATTTTTGATCGACTTAGGCTTTAGCAGTTGGTTGTTATGGAACTGAGTTTCGCTAACTGCTTCTTGCTAACAAAGTTGTCCAATTAAATGTGTTTGCGTCTTCCAACCATAATTCAGCAGTTGTAATTGAGCATATTTCGAGGTTTAGGCCAAAGACTGGTGAAGGTTGTGAGGGATGAGTTTGTTCTATAAGAAATTATTCGTCTTTCATAGTGAAGTCGGATTGTGAATGGAAAAAGGATCTTTTAGATCTCTTTCCCTTTTTTATTTTACAACTCAATGAATTAGTAGAATGGATGTTAAACATAAATAACTGTGCAAATATGTAAAATAAAGATCTTCAAAACTCACTTAATTTTATATTAAAAATCAAGCAGTGTTTTGCTATAAAATTTCTAAGTTCTTGTTTTAGAACTTAGCTTCTTTCTTGAGAGAAAGAACACACAATTTTCTATCTAGATTGTTTTTCTTAACTAGAGGACCAGTGTTAACCTTATAACTCAGTTAACTGCTGGTTTACACAGTGGATAATAAACATGCTATTAGTTTTTCTAAACTGTCACTTGTCATTTCTATTTATAAAAAAGCAAATCTTCCATTTCTAGCTTAGCATATCTTTAGCATCCCGTGTTTACTTTAATCTCCTCTGTCAGTTAATCTTTCTCATTGATCATGCACATCTCTCAAGCTGCTTTTTGTAGACTTGTCAATCCAGCTATGTGAATTGTTTGTTGATTTGCAACCTTGGATATTAAACTGTTCTGTAATTATGTACTTAGAGAAATTTCTTCACTTCGAGATCTCCAATTAAGCTGTAGAGAACTCGACATCTCGATAGGCATGTTGGCTTGTCGATATCTCTGAAACTTCATTGTTGCCTTGACTTATCGACAACTCTGAGTTCTCTAGTGAATTTTGGTTTATCAATAACTCAGAGTTCTCTAATGGACTTTGGCTTATCGATAACTCAGAGTTCTCTAATGAATGTATACTTGTCGATATCTCTAAGTTCTCGAATGGGTATCAGACTTATCGATATCTCCAATAGCATTTCCTGAGTTCTCGATAGACAGTTCCTGAGTTCTCGATAGGCAATTCCTGAGTTCTCGATAGGCAATTCCTGAGTTCTCGAATGACTTCTCTATAACACTAATTATGTAACTTGTAGAGATCTTGACTTAGAATGGTTTACACCAAATAGATTTATTCAACTCCAAGCTTCTTCATAATTCATCTGAGGCGTGATCTTCTTGATCTTCTTCCAGATAGAATTCTTAGGCTTGACACTGTTTAGAGAAAAATGTTCCAGTCTGCTCTATTTACATTTTACAGACATTAAGTGTTACAAGTATGAATTACAGATTAAGGTTACAATACAACTAATCTCAGGGTTGTCAGTATGACTTAGTCTTGTTATGATACAGGCATGTCTTGCACAATAATCTCGACCAATTTGTGAGAAGATTGCTTATCACAAATTCATGCATGTTAACAAGACTAACCCCAAGTTAAAGAATGAAAATAAGATAATACAAAAGCTGATACAACACTTGTACATTGGAATTTGAGAGTTTACAAAATTAAGTAAAGACTGAGCTGTCTGATTCTTTCTCAATTATGTTCTTAATTTGCACAAGTATTTCCAATTCTTCTAGGATGGGGGTGTCAGTTAGAGCCTCTATTAGTTTCAGCAAATCTGGCTTAGGATATCTAGCTAACATCCCTATCCTGTAACTTGACAAAGAGCCAGCTTTTATATTCAGAAATCTTCCATCCTTTGATATTCTGCTCTTGCCTGCTGCCTTTAATTCTTCTGATCTTCTGATATACTCAGATCATAGATGTTGATGACATTAATAGCTCCAGTAATCTTTGACATCATATATTATATATTACAATCTCCCCCAACTTGTTCATTATGAAATTATGCACAAGTTCTGATTGATGATGTCAAAACTTTATCCAAATGCAGAAACCAAGACCAATCTTCCCATCAGGTCTTCTTTTATTGAGTTGCATTTAGATTTATTCAACATCCATTAGCTGTTTTGGCATTTACATATATATTCTCCCCTTTTTGACATTATCTCCAGGAAGAAAAATCCAGCTAAATGCACATTGTTCAAGCTGCTGTCATTGTCCATTTGGAACACTGTCTGCAGCTTCAAGCTTCATCGAGATATATGGTGATGAATTTTTAAAAAAATAGAAGTTTCACTTAGATTTACAGAAAAAGTCTGTTAGTGATAAAAGTCCTAAGCTCTCTGTTCTTTTGAATAAGTAGTCTCACCAATTCTCACTGTACTAGTCTCATGACTTTTGAGAGTCAGAGTTCCCTCACAAGGATTACTAAATCCATACATTCATCTACCTCTGTTAGGTCACACACACACTGTAGAGGGGGTGAATACAGTGTAAAGTACAATCAAATCGAACTTTTAATAACTCAAATAACAGAAAACAAACTTTATTGAAATAATAAACTCTGTTACAGTATGGAACTGTTACCTCTCAGTGATGAACAAATATCACGAGAGCTGCTAGGGTTACAATGAATAATCTTCTCGAATATGATAACACTTTTAGTGTAAACCCTATGTCTGTGTTTATATACTACACAGTTACAAGATAATCGCTAATTGATATAGAATATAATTCTGCTTCCTAAAATATATCAATCAGATATCTTTTCTTCCAAGTATTCTATTCTTCATAGAATTCCTTCTTCATGCATATCTCTTCTTATGTTTATCTCGATCTTCTTTCCTTTAATCAGCTGTTGTCCTTATCTGAACATCCTTCAGTACTTAAGTTCTGATATCCATCTTCTGATGATTATCTCCTGATAATATAAGTACTGATATCCTTAAGTCCTGACTTCCAGTAAGTACTGATTTATCCTGTTTTAAGTAAGATCTGAAAACTAAACATAAATCATATTAGCCATGACATTATCAAATATATCTAACAATCTCCCCCAACTTGTAAATTAGCATAATATACAAGTTTAACAGATATTTGATGATGTCAAAAATATTAAGTACAAATGCATGAGAATTAGACTAGATAACTACAACTTACAGTCCTTAAAGCTTTACCAATCTTTAACTTCTGATAACAGCTTCAGTCTGTACAAATATCAGAATTTAATCAGTTATAGATCTTGACTTGGCTTCATCTTTTGATCTCTCTGATGTCAGGAGTTGTTCTGAGATAGTTCTTCAATAAACATTTCTCAGCATATCTAAGTTCATCAATCATCCTCCTTTTAGCATCTTTAAGCTCTGCAGTATCTTCACCAATTTGAAAGATTGCAGCCCTGAGATCATTAATCTTAGCTTTTCTTATATCCTGATCCATTCTGATCAAATATGCCTTATTAGACTCAAGATTGAATTCCACAGCCCTGTAACCCAGAAAGGTAGTTATAATCTTAGCAGTGTTGGGCTTCATTTCAACTATATCACCCTTGTGGTCTCTGTACTTTGGAAGATATGTGCTGTCAGACTTAACAGAATAAAGCCTTTTTTGTCTCTGAATCTGATCCTTCAAATAGTTTGCAGCACTTTCTGTTAATCTGTCATTCACTTGAAGTAAGAATAGTACATGCTCCAGTTCTTCAAAATACTTCAATGGAATGGCATTTTGCCTTATATGATAAACCCTACCATCTGTCATGAAGTATAACAAGATGTGTTCTTTCAAGTAGATATGGTAAACCATTTGTACAGATTCCAGTTGATTCAATCTCTCAGGAGTTGCTCCAATACCTGGTTCACTCAAGGAAGTTGGATCATTGGTAGTGTTTTGTATTCTTCTTTCATCAGCACTTCCCAATCCAGTTTTATCTCTTGCTTCCTTTCCAGTAACTACTCTTGCTTCAAAACCACTTGCAGCAGTCTTCAAAGGTTGAGTCTTTTTTGCTTTATTGAATCCTGGTAGGAGTGTCTTTGATTTATCTTCTGATATCAAGTTAACTTGAGCTATGTCAGAGGTTACTTGCTTCTTTGAAATATCAGAACTTACTGTCTCTTGACTCTGAACAACTTGAGCCATGTCAGAGGTTGTCTTAAAACTTTTCTTGAAGTCAGAGCAAGATCATCCTTTTCATCAGTGATTTCTTCATTCTCAGGAGGCACATAAACCTTGATAGGTTCACCAACTTTTTCTTTACCCTTGGATCTTGGATCTATCTGCGGTTGTGATTTAGCCAATGTTGCTTCAGTATTTGTCCTTTCTTTTATCACAATGCCTTTAAGTTTTGGAAGTATCTTTTTACCAGAAGCTTCAGATTTAGATGTGACTTTTTCTGATTTAAGTCTGGCTTCTTCTTCTATTAAACTCTCCAAGTCCATTCCTGGATTTTCCTGAAGAAATAACTGTCTTGACATTTCTTCATCAAGATCTAAAAGTTCATCAGAACTTATCCTTTTACCAGTAGCAGAACTTGTCCTGTGACTCGTGATTTCAGCTTTTCTTGATGAGAAACCTCTACCTTGACTATGACCTCTACCCATTCCAGAGTTTCCTTGGTCATCCTTTTCATCATCCTTCCCCTTCAGTGTCTTATCAGTTTTGCATTTGGACTTAATTACTTTCTCCCCCTTTTTGGCATCAGCAGGTAAGAGAAGAGAGACAAGCAATTCCACTGAGGCTTGAATTTCATTAAGTTGAGATTGCTGAGAAGCTTGATTTTTCAGAATATCATTAATTTGAGCTTGTTGTTTCTCTTGAGTCTTCTCAATATAAGCAACTCTGTCAAAGGTAGGTTGGAAGAATTTTTTCTTGTCAATTTTCTGAACTTGTTCTTGCTTAATGAATTCTTCCTGAATCTTATGTAACTCTGCATGAGTAGTTGAATGAAGACCTTGTAGATGTTTAGTACTCAATGCAGTGACTCTAAGCTGTGTTTTAAAATCATCATTAATTAACATCTCGTCAGCTTTAGTCAAGTGCTCAGCAAGATGCTTTGCATTTGGAACACAGGAAACTGAGTTCCATTCCTTAGTCCACTCCTGTCCTGCAGGAGTTTCACTCCGGTACTTCTCTTGTAACAAACTTCTTCACAAGTTCAGATTTAAGAACAGTTTGTTGAGGAGCATGTCCTGAAGGACCTACTTCATCAGCATCTGCAATTAGAGCAGCATCACCAGTATCTCCAGCATTTGCAGCATCAGAATTTGACGAATCAGTATCTTCTGATAAAATAATAGTATGAGTAGCAATGGAGGCTTCAGGATCATCCTCTAATTGCTGATCTGGTTCCAAGTTCTGATCAACAGCCATATCCTGATGCTCACCTATATTCTGATCATCAGCATCTAGATGCAGAGTAGGTGTAGTAGATAACTCTGGAGGTTGAGCAGCATCAGTAACAGGTGTTGTTGATGGATTAGTTGTTGTTGGAGCTTCTAAGTAAAGTACTTCAGGCACAACCAAGTTCTGAATATCAATATCAGTACTTGTGCCTGAATTAACAGGAGATACAGTCCTAGGAGACACAGATGGTGTGTTGGCCTTTTCAGTAAAAACTTCCTTAGTTGAAGGTAATGGAGAAGCAGGGGCCTTAGCAGAAACTGGTTCTTGTGAGAGCAGAGATTCCTGATCTCCTTCCTTAGCTGTTGCTTCCTCATCATCTGAAACTGGCCTTTTTGCCCTCTGTTTCTTATATCTCTTTGAAGATATGGATTCCTTGGGAGTTTCATCAATAGTCATTCTTCTGAGCCTTTTGAGAAGCCTAGATCCCCCAATTGCAGAATCCTTCTGAGAAGGAACTTTCTCAGCTTCTTTGACAACAGGTTCTGATATAGAAACCTGTTCCTCACTGTCAGATTCATCTCTCAAAACAATCCTCCTTCTCTTCTGAGGTGTTTGGGGAACTGTCTTTGTCCTCTTAGCCTTGGAAGATGAAGGCTTCACAGGAGGTGCTGAGGATGAAGGTTGAACTGTCTGTGAAGTGGAGAGATATGATTTGAGATATTGTCTGAGGGTAGGTTGAGTAGTATGAGTGGTATGTGCTGATGATTGTTGTGGTGTTTGAGATGTGATGGTTGGTTGGACATCAGGATAAACAGATCTGTAGGTATCAGGATCAGCATTTACTAAGATCTGTTTTACAGATTGAGGAATCTGTAAGGATCTAATCACCTTCTTCTTAACATCAGCATTTACCAAATCATTAAAGGCTCATTTTGCAATTTTGAAAGATGGAGTTAAGTCAGTGGTAAGTTGGGGGTTATCAGCACAACAATGATTAATATTAAGCTGACAAAATCTAGCAAAGTAGACAATATTCCTATCTTCTGTCATCCTATCCCCAATAAAACCTATCACAGCAGTTGCAAAATCAAAATGAGTTTGGTTAATGATAGCATACCCGATGTGCTGACTCATTATAGGAATAGCATCAAAGTTTGAACATTTATTCCCAAAAGCTTTAGTTATGCAGTCAAAGAAGAAGCTCCATTCCTTTCTGATATGAGCCCGTTTCAACTGCCCAAGCTTTGCCAAACTCTGCTCATACCCCAAACTAGCCATGAACTCTTTAAGAGCTGATTCCTCCGGGATTGAAAAAGTACATCCTTCTGGTAGATGTAGGGCCTTGCAAATTGTACCAGGAGTTACCCCATATATAGAATCACCCACTTCAAAAACAATACTAGGAGTACCATTTTGACCACCATTATCAAAGTTTCCAGTCCTCCAAAATGTCAGAACTTGTTGGCTCGAAAAGGTTGAAGGTTGGGTCAATGCAAACCCAATTTCACTGTGTGCAAGAAGATCTTGCACAAAATGCAACTCAGGTGGAGCTTCAGCATTATCAAGAATTGCAGCATAGTTATTTGGAACAAATTCAGCTCCATCAATGATCAAATCCTTAGGTGCCATGAAAATAATCGAGATTTAAGAGTGCCTGTTAGGTGTTTGATAAAATGTCTAAATGAAAAACCAACATCAGGAGTAAAAAGTGAGTAAAATCAAATAGAGAGATAAAGTATAAAAGTGAATAAAAGATTAGAATATCCTCTCTCTGTCTTACTTATACTTTAAAAAATAAAATGTAACTATTGGACACCTGTCAGAAATGCAGTAATAATGAATAGTTAATGGGCACGGGAAAACAGTAATCATTACTTACCCACTTGCAGTTTTTCAAGGAAAAACCGTTCCACTTACCCAGTAATTCCATTAATCAAGGTAAATCAGGTTTAATTCAAAATTGAAACTGTTTCCACTTGTTCAATTATTTTTCACTGCAACACCAATATTCTGAAAAAAAAAATCGAGTGAGAATGACCAAAATAAATCAAGGGAACAAGTACTGATAACGTAAAATCAGAACTTAATTTAAATTTAAATTGTAATGGTCATCAGAATATGAAAATTTATCAGGATTTATCAATGCATTTCAGAACATCTCAGCGACAAGAACTTGCAAAAAAAAGAAATTTCATTAATATATTAACAAAATACATTCATGAAATTTAAATTACATCAGAACTTTTACAAGATTGTCCTAAACTGCTAAACCTAACATCAACAGCCTTAGTCCTAGCTCAAGAAGCAGGGCAAGATTGACGATGAAGAAAAATAGGAAGAAGAAAATAAATCATTTCTTCTTCCTACTCTCGACAAACAGAATAGCGAGTCGTATGATTCGCTCTTGCTGGCGGAGAGCTTCCAGCCTTTCCTCCTCCAATCGCTCCAGATGGCGATGGTAATCCATGTAGAAGAACAGGAGGTGGGTGAGTACCTCCTGGGGAACTGAGTCCCATATCTCATCAGGAATGGCAGTGACGTGTCATTCCTGCTACCAGGCTTCACAGCTCAACTCCATGTTGAATGTTTCATAGTTCAAAAACATATTGTAATTGACCATGGTGTTTTTGATATGAAGAAATTGGAGATGAGTTTTGTGATAAAAGAGTTGATGTTAAGGCTGATGTGAAGTGGTTGTTTATACAGGCAAAAAAAAGCCAGGAGACGCAAGGAAATTCAATGCTGACAGGTAGAATTAATTCTACCTCGTCTCCCTAGACTGGGAAGATGAAAAACAGTCATTGGAAGTGTAAGTCAGGGTTAATGCGCACAAGTAACAAGTAAAAATTACTGTACGTGTCGTGAACCACTTTCCCTAATGATATTGACTATTAATATTCTACCCAAACATAGTCTGATTTAAGATGAAACTGTTTTTAGATTTTATCCACAAATAAGTCAAGTAAAGAATCAGAATTGAATATCAGAACTTAGACTTATATCAGAACTTAACAGTTATCAGAACATAATTTCTTAACTCAAAAAATGAATGCCTATCTTAGTAAGTCCTCACACAAATTCTGATATAGATTCTTCAGAACTTAATCATCAGAACATGCAATCAGAACTTGTCCTCAAAATTTGTGCAATGTGACACAGAAACTGTTCATCTAAAATAACATAGATCACCACAGTTATTTTCATCATTTATATGGAGTGTTTAGTGTGTGCATTAAGCTAAATATCAGACAAAGAGTAAAGTCTGATTCACTTCAGTATATCTTAGAAATAAGGCAAAACTAAAACTTTACCAAAAACCTGTTATTATTCTGAAACCTACTATTGAATGAGTTCATGCTTGAGTCCACCTCAACTATTTTGTGCTAATTTTGTGCATCTTTTTAAATTCCATTTTACAGTGGCTTCTCAGTGTAAGTGAGTCACGACTGCTTATCAGAATTTATGCTATTATCAGAGTATTTCTCCAGTAATCATAGAGTGTGAAAAGTCACCAAGAAAATATTTTGCTTTTCTGATGCATATTTACTTAATACCAGCAATGCACTTGGGTCGTTCATTCCACATTTGCACTCTAGATCTCAAAGGAGTACCTGAATGTTAATCCTTGATTCTTTTTCTTTTTCTTTTGATAAGTGAGGTTTATCAACACTTAGTACATCCAAACAGATTTACTAGCATCAGAAATTAACAGATGAGAAGCAATATTCTAGTTTGTGACTTAGTAATAAGATAGACAAAGTAAACTCAACTAAGCTCAATATCAAAATTTGCTTGTGTCAATAGATTTCCACAGAAATAATTACTTCTTACATGGGATCCCTAGTTTATTGAAGACTACTAGGTCAGCATCTAGCACAGGTATCCTCATAGGATTGAGTAGTTACAGTAACAGACATATCACTATCATAGTTGAGAAACTTACATCAGACAACAGTCAGTACTTAAGCAAATTTTCAATTCAGCACATAATACACAATGAGAGTAATTTCTATAAATACTGATCATAAAGTCTGATGCATAAGAACAAAACTAAGCAGATTTAGAGAAAGAACCTGAAACCATTCCAAGTTCATTTACCAATCTTGTAAAAGTAGCTTCACACAGTGGTTTTGTGAAGATATCTGCTAGTTGTTGATCTGTTGGAACAAAGTACAATTCCACTGTACCTTCATCCACATGTTCCCTGATGAAGTGGTACCTGATGCTGATGTGCTTTGTCATAGAGTGTTGAACTGGATTACCTGTCATAGCAATAGCACTTTGATTATCACAGTAAATAGGGATTTTGAAATATGTTAACCCATAATCCAGTAGTTGATTCTACATCCAAAGAATTTGTGCACAACAGCTTCCTGCAGCAATATACTCTGCTTCTGCAGTTGATGTGGAAATTGACTTTTGTTTCTTGCTAAACCAAGAAACCAATCTGCCTCCAAGAAATTGGCAGGCTCCACTTGTGCTTTTCCTGTCAATTTTGCAACCTGCAAAATCTGCATCTGAGTAACCTATTAGTTTAAAATCTGATTCTCTGGGATACCATAATCCCAGATCAGCTGTTCCCTTAAGATACTTGAAAATTCTTTTCACAGCTGTTAAGTGAGGTTCTCTTGGATCTGCTTGAAATCTTGCACAAAGACAGGTAGCATACATGATATCAGGTCTACTAGCAGTAAGATAGAGTAGAGAGCCAATCATACCTCTATAATCTGTAATATCTACTGATTTACCAGTATCCTTATCCAGTTTTGTTGCAGTGGCCATGGGAGTGGATGCACTTGAACAATCTTGCATTCCAAATTTCTTCAGCAAGTTTCTGGTGTACTTAGTTTGACAAATAAAAGTGTCTTCTTCATTCTGCTTGACTTGAAGGCCCAGAAAATAGCTAAGTTCCCCCATCATACTCATCTGATACCTTGACTGCATTAGTTTGGCAAACTTTTTGCAAAGTCTGTCATTTGTAGACCCAAAAATGATATCATCAACATAAATCTGGACCAGAAGTAAGTACTTTCCATGGTTGAGGTAGAATAGTGTTTTGTCTATTGTTCCTCTGTTAAATCCACTTTCCAGAAAAAACTGAGCTAAAGTCTCATACCATACTCTAGGAGCTTGCTTAAGTCCATAAAGTGCTTTATCAAGCCTGTAGACATAATCTGGATATTTGGAATCTACAAAGCCTGGAGGTTGTTCAATATATACTTCTTCCTCCAATTCTCCATTGAGAAAAGCACTTTTCACATCGATTTGAAAGACAGTAAACATTTTGTGAGCAGCATAAGCCAAAAATATCCTTATGGCTTCTAACCTAGCAACTGGTGCAAATATTTCATCATAATCAATTCCCTCATGTTGGGAATATCCTTTTGCAACCAGCCTTGCCTTATTCCTTGTAATTATGCCAACACTGTCAGTTTTGTTTCTGAATACCCACTTTGTACCAACAACAGATCTATTCTTTGGTCTTGGTACTAGGGTCCAGACTTTGTTTCTTTCAAATTCATTTAACTCTTCCTGCATTGCTTGCACCCAATCAGCATCTTGAAGAGCTTCTTCCACTTTCTTTGGCTCAGTCTGAAAAAGAAAAGAATTGTAAATACATTCATTTGAAGTACCTGTTCTAGTTCTGACACCTGCATCAGGATTTTCAATTATCAAATCAGGTGTATGTGATTTAGTCCACTTCCTTGCAGATGGAAGGTTTTCTCTAGAACTGGATGCTCCCCCATGATCCATGTTGTCTTCATTTTCATTTTCTGATGCTCCCCCTGAAACTATGCTCTCTGAGTTAGATTCTTCAGTATTTAGATTTTCAGAACTATCAGAACTTGGCTTATCAGAACTTGACGAATCAGAACTTGAAGAGCCAGATGTATGTTCTGATACTTCTTGAGATGTGGTAAGATCTTGAGTATGCTCCCCCTGCATAGGTGCATTTTCCTTTGGCGTAATCACCACAGTTTCAATAACATCAGAGTTTGCAGTATTAGGACTTAGATTATCAGGATTTTCAGTATCAGAATTTGAGTTTTCCTTTTCAAATCTCAGCTGATCATGATCAATAAAATCTTCAAGTCCAGTAATCTTCTTGTCATCAAAAGAGACATTGATAGATTCCATGACCACTCTTGTTCTCAAGTTATAGACTCTGAAGGCTTTTGTGGAAAGTGGATATCCAACAAAGATTCCTTCATCAGCTTTTAGATCAAATTTGGATAGCTGTTCAGGATGAGTCTTGAGAACAAAACACTCGCATCCAAATACATGAAAATACTTCAGATCTGGCTTCTTTTTCTTTACCATCTCATATGGTGTCTTTCCTTGCTTGTTAATGAGTGTTGCATTTTGAGTAAAACAAGCTGTCTGCACAGCTTCAGCCCAGAAATAGGTTGGAAGCTTTGCTTCTTCAAGCATTGTACGTGCAGCTTCAATGAGAGTTCTATTCTTTCTTTCAACAACTCCATTTTGCTGTGGAGTTCCAGGAGCAGAGAATTCCTTCTTGATTCCATGATTTTTACAGAACTCTTCCATTATCAGATTCTTGAACTCAGTGCCATTATCACTCCTTATTGTCTTCACAGAATCTTTGACCAATTTATCCAGTTGTTTGACATGATCAATCAAGATAGATGCAGTTTCACTTTTTGTGTGCAAGAAATACACCCATGTGTATCTGGTGAACTCATCCACTATGACCATAGCATATTTCTTCTTTGCAATAGACATGACATTTACTGGACCAAATAGATTAACATGTAGTAGGTGATAAGGCTCAAGAATTGATGATTCGGTCTTGCTCTTGAATGAAGATTTTCTTTGTTTGGCCTTTTGACACGAATCACAAAGACCATCAGGAGCAAATACTAACTTTGGCAGTCCTCTCACAAGATCTTTCTTGACCAACTCATTTATATTGTTAAAATTTAAATGTGAGAGTTTCTTGTGCCAATTCCAGCTTTCTTCAATTGATGCTCTACTCATCAGACAGATTGCAGAACCATCAGTACTTGTTGAAAGCTTAGCTTCATAAATGTTACCACGCCTGTATCCTTTCAGAACAACTTTGCCTTTAGATTTACTCACAACTTCACAGTGTTCTTCAAAGAAATCAACATGATAACCTCTGTCACAGATTTGACTTATACTCAGCAGATTGTGTTTAAGTCCTGAGACCAGAGCTACTTTTTTAATGATGACATTTTCAAGATTGATATTACCATATCCCAATGTTTTTCCAATGTTGCCATCTCCATAAGAAACACTTGGGCCAGCTTTCTCCACAAAGTCTGATAGCAGGGCTTTATTTCCAGTCATATGTCCTGAACATCCACTGTCCAGAACCAGGATGTTTTTCTTGTTGCCCTGCAATCACAAAGACCACTAATGATTAGTTTTAAGGACCCATACTTGCTTGGATCCTTTGGTCTTATCAAGTTTGTTAACATTTGCAGCGGATTTAGCATCAGAGTTTATGTTAACATTTTTCTTATCAGAACTTACACTATCAGACTTTGAATCAGAATTTACACTAGAAGGAACAATGGAAACTTTCTTTAAAGAAGGTTTTATTTGATAATAATCATAGTACAAACTATGATATTCCTTACAAGTATAAATGGAATGCCATAAACTACCACAATGAAAACAAGGATTTTGTGGCTTATATCTAACAGACTGACTCTTAACTCCTGACTTTGAAGGTAATGAGTTTATGTTCTTATTCTTCCTGCAAAAAGAGGCCAGATGGTTAGAACTTCCACAGTTATGACACGTTTTCCTAGGAGCTTTAGGAACAGGCTTATAATCATTGCTTTTATTCACACCTTCCTTTTCATTCCTATTTTTCCTAGGTTATTTTACCTTGTTTGCGTTCTTAACATCTTTCAGCTTATGTTTAAGCTGCTTCTTAGTTATTAAACCTATGTTTACTTCAGCTGTCTTTTCCTGTTTAAGTTTGTCAGAAGTTAATCGCTTTTTAACTACTGATTTCTCATTATCAGACTTTACTTCTACAAACTTAAGAAGTTTTAACTTTGGCTTTTGCTGAACAACAACAGGCTTAACTTCTACAGTTCCTTTATCACTCTTATCATCTCCATAACCTAAGCCCTCTTTCCAGTTTTCACTACTTAGCAAATTTTGAGTTGTTCTGCCAGAGTTAGTCCAAGTCCTGATAATCTCTCTTTCCTTTTCTAACTCAATTTTTAGAGATTCATTCATTTTTAGCACTTCATCCCTAATATAAAAGCATCATCTCTATCCTTCTGAGTTTGATGGAACATAACTAACTCTTTTTCTAAGAAATCATTTCTTTTCTTAAAAGCAAGATTTCCAGAAGTTAATCTTTCACATGTTAAAGTTTGATCTCTATAACTAACAAACATGGTTTTAAGATATCTTCTCAACTCATTAATATCATCAGTATGAAAAGCATAAGTAGTCTGAGGTACCTTTGATTCAGCAGCTTCAGAACTGCTTTCAGCACTTGCTTTATCAGCATTTGCCATCAAAGCATAATTCTCCTCACTTTCAGAGTCTGAGGTGTCTGTCCAGCTTTTCTTCTTTGTGACAAGAGCCTTGCCTTTGTCACCATTCACTTTCTTGCAATCAGGAGATATGTGGCCTTTCTCACCACAGTTATAGCATTTGACATTGGTATAATCTCCTCTATCAGACTTTCCTCCTCTGCCCTCAGATCTTCTGAAATTCTTCTTATCAGAACTTGTGCCTTTCCTGGAAAACTTCTTTCCCTTCCTGAACTTCCTGTATGCAATCTTTGTGATCCCTTTCACCATAAGAGCACACAGCTTCATCATCTCCTCATCAGCATCAGTCTCAGGCAAGCTTTCAGAATCTGAGTCATCATCACTTTCAGAACTTGATGACTCAGTATCAGACTTTGTGAAAAGAGCTTTACCCTTGTCTTTCCTTGAGGTAGCTGCCTTGGGGGATTCTTCTTCACCCTTTAGAGCAACTGTCCTTGACTTTCCTCCTTTCTTCTTGCTTCTTTGTTCCATCTCAAGTTCATGAGTCTTGAGCATTCCATAAATTTCATCAAGAGTTGTTTCATCAAGGTAGTTGTCTCTTATTGTTGTTGCCTTCAAATCCCAACATTCAGGAAGAGCTAACAGGAATTTAAGGTCTGAATCTTCAAGATCATACTCCTTATTAACCAGTGACAAATCATTCAAGAGTTTGACAAATCTATCATATAAACCAGTCAATGACTCATTAGCCTTTGAGTCAAAGTGTTCATACTCTTGAGTGAGTATTGTCTTCCTGTTCTTTTTAATTGTATCAGTTCCCTGACACCTTGTTTCCAGAGCATCCCATATCTCCTTTGCAGTCTTGCAGTTAATTACCCTGTTTGATATTACATTATCAATGGCACTATGCAGTAAGTGTCGTACCTTAGCATCCTTAGCAATTGATGCGATATCTTCAGCAGTATAATCACTCTTCTCCTTTGGTACAATCTTTGCTGCTTCACCTGCAACTGCAACCGCGAGCTTGGTTGGTTTGTGAGGTCCTTCCTTGATTCTATCAAGATATTCTGGATCTGTAGCTTCCAGAAACATGGTCATCCTCACCTTTCATATGGCATATTCAGATGGTCTCAGTATGGGAACTCTGATGGTCTCATACCGACTTTGAATTTGTGTCTTTGGAGGTTCTTCAGTTTTGGTAGGCTTAGTTGGAGTTTCTGTGTCAGACATGATTGTGTTTGGATCTTAAACTGTTTGTGCGTTAACAGATAGGCTCTGATACCACTTGTTAGGTCACACACACACTGTAGAGGGGGTGAATACAGTGTAAAGTACAATCAAATCGAACTTTTAATAACTCAAATAACAGAAAACAAACTTTATTGAAACAATAAACTATGTTACAGTATGGAACTATTACCTCTCAGTGATGAACAAATATCACGAGAGCTGCTAGGGTTACAATGAATAATCTTCTCGAATATGATAACACTTTTAGTGTAAACCCTATTACTGTGTTTATTTACTACACAGTTACAAGATAATCACTAATTGATATAGAATATAATTCTGCTTCCTAAAATATATCAATTAGATATCTTTTCTTCCAAGTATTCTATTCTTCATAGAATTCCTTCTTCATGCATATCTCTTCTTATGTTTATCTTGATCTTCTTTCCTTTAATCAGCTGCTGTCCTTATCTGAACGTCCTTCAGTACTTAAGTTCTGATATCCATCTTCTGATGATTATCTCCTGATAATATAAGTACTGATATCCTTAAGTCCTGACTTCCAGTAAGTACTGATTTATCCTGTTTTAAGTAAGATCTGAAAATAAACATAAATCATATTAGTCATGACATTATCAAATATATCTAACAACCTCTCCTTTTGCCAGGAAGGATCCTGCCTCTCTTATTTTTGTTTTGTTTTTTACTCAATCTTTTCTCTTATTCTCACATGAAAGGCTCAAATGTTGTTTGACCTACAGAAATAAGAGGTGGTTGAGAAGAGGTAATCTGTGATCATATGATTAGAGGAAGACCATATAGGGCTAATCATACTCATTTCACCAGAAAAATGAGTGCATAAGCAACTATGACTGGGGTCACAGTTTGACTCACAGATTGCTCTGTGGTTGTGACAGTGTGTTGTCCTCCACTTGTAGTGGGAACCTCCATTGGAATTGGAGAGGATTTGATTGGGTTACTGTCATGTACACCAACCTCAAACCTTTGTGCACTTTGCAGAGCACTGTCACATAAATGTGATAAGATTGCCCTATTTATGACATTGTCA
This sequence comes from Apium graveolens, assembly GCF_009905375.1. Lineage (NCBI taxonomy): Eukaryota > Viridiplantae > Streptophyta > Magnoliopsida > Apiales > Apiaceae > Apium > Apium graveolens. The sequence continues at coordinate 99,902 of NW_027417323.1, read as the reverse complement.
TAGGCAATTGTTCTTCTAGCTTTGACTGCTAAGACAGCTTCTGCTAGAGTTATGAGGGGAGTTGTTCCTTCTTGAGGAACCTCCAATTGAATTGGAGAGGATTTAGATAGCTCCCCCTCAGGAGTACTACCCTCAAACCTTTCAGTCTGTGAAGACTGTTTGTGCACATGAAGGTGCAAGAGAAACACTCATGAAATATTCAGTATACTGATAAACTTTCATGTTTGGTGGATTCTTTTCTCAAACAACAGAACAATCTAAAGATCATCATGAAATTGATGTCCTTTTGTAAAACAGGTGGCTTTTGAGAGTCACCTGAGTGGGATTGTGTTTGAGTTTGTGTTTGTGATACTGTGCCTGAACCACAGTTTGGTTTTGAAGTGTTTTAGCTGCAGTTTTAGCACTAATACCTGTGAATTGATTATTTGAATTCTCTGTTGATGTCTTGTGTTAGACCTGTAATGCATTGAACAACTGTATCTTTTTGGAGTTCATTAGACAAATACATTGCAAGATATATTAGTTGCAAGCATTATTACAGAGAAGACAAAATTTAATATAGATATGAGCACATAGTAATTATTACACAAATAAAAGATTTCAAGACAAGAATCAGAACTTTCAGACAAGAATCAGAACTTTCATTTAAAAAAACATAGTACATTAAGACATAGATTTAACAAGTAAATCATAATCCTAACTACTCTAATTCAGGCTCCTTCTTCTCGGCCTCCAACCTCCTTGACCTGCGCTGGTAAGCTCTGGACATGGAGTGTGCAAGAGAGATGATCCTCTCCTGCAACTCCAAAGCAGCAAGGCGTTGCTGCTCAGCCACCCTGGCTCGTCTCTCCTGCTCGAAAGAGGCTTCCATTTCAAAGAAAAGAATGTTGATTTGATCATTCCACGAGAGTTCGTAAAAGACCTCAAGTGGAATATCAAAGGGGCTGTAAACAATCCCCTTGAGACGGACACGAAGTCCGATAGGATCAAAATACACTAGATCATCATCCAAATGATGGACCGGTTGATAAGCTCCATTAACAAGTCTGTAGAAGACTGGGGCATCCATTTGAATGAGAGAGAGAGAGAGAGATGAACAGGAGGTGAGTTTGAAATTTGATGTTTGTTGAGAGTAGGAGAGTGGTGAGTGATAAAGAGTGAAGCGTTTTAATTTATAGAGGGAGTGAAGATAGAAACCAAGAGACTCTTGAGTTGCCCGGATAATAGGAGTAATAATCACATAAGCCTACTAGACAGCTAGAAATGACTAGTGACTATTCCCCATGCAAGTACTCAAGAATATTAGTTTATTTTAAAGAGTAACTATTCCCATGCAAATAAGCACGTACTTCCTACACAAAAAGTAACTCACCCTATCAGCAAGTAATCAGATAAATTTATCACTATCAGCATACTCAAAAAAACACAAATAATGTACTAGTCTACTAACATTGGACTAACATATTTCCACGTAAGCAAGAAATCATATAAGCATGTAAATGTGTCAATAAGTCAGAGAAATTTAGAGACAAAGTATGTCAAAAGTATTTTTATGAACAGGATTTATGAATTAAATTTGTTCAGTTTTTCATACTTGTTGTTTCTTTTGATCTGTTATTTATTAAGTTCATATACTGAAGATATGAAGTAATAAATATTCAGTTTACTTAGAATTTTGAGAAATTCCAAGTTAAGATTAATGGAGAAGTCTGGGTATTTATAGAAAAAGTAAAATATTTATCGAGAAGTCAAATAAACGTTTGATATTAAACTTATCGAGAAGTAATTTTGAATATGAAAAAGGTATATTCGAGAAGTCAAATGACTTATGGAGAACTCTGATAAATGTCCGGTTTGTCCAAAAAGGACTGAAATAATTCTAATTTATTTGAATTAAATCAAATCGAAATCAGAATAAATTGTCCAAAAGTATTTATCTAAAATAATTCATTGAATTAAATTATTTTAGTACTGAGTTATTGATAAGTCTCAAAATATCCTTGTCGAGAACTCTGTCAGTTAACACTATTAGAGAACTCTACATGGTCTTATCGATAAGTCATAATAGAGCTTATCGAGAAGTCATTCGAGAAGTCTGTAAATAGACTTGTCGAGGACTCACTCGAGAACTCTAAAATGACTTGTCGATAAGTCATTTTGACTTATCGAGAACTCAGTTCTCTATACCTTTGAGTACTGTAATTCTGCCTTGTGTTAATTTTACACATTTAAGATGTAAATTAACAACTAAGTAGTTTACTTAGAATTTTGAAATATTCTAAGTTAATTTATGAGTTTTTATGAAAGATAAATATACAGAGATTCTGAAATATTTATAATTCATATTTCAGTTAATTTCCAATTAAATCAAACTAGGTTGATTTATTAGAAATTAATCGGCTGCAACATATTAGCTGAGTTCTTGCCTTAGGATGAAGAATTGAGCATTCCAATTTCACTCACAAGTCTAGTGAAGGTTGCTTCATCCAAAGATTTAGTAAAAATGTCAGCTAATTGTTTTTTTGTTGGAACAAAAATGAGCTCAATGGTACCATTTGCAGCATGTTCCCTGATAAAATGATACCTAACATCAATGTGCTTTGTTCTAGAATGATAAACTGGATTAGCTACTATAGATATGGCACTAGTATTGTCACACATAATAGGAATTTTGTGTAACACTAGACCATAGTCCATTAGCTGATTTCTAATCCAAAGCAACTTAGCACAACAACTTCCATCAACTATATATTCAGCCTCAGCTGTGGAAGTTGACACAGATTGTTGTTTCTTACTATACCGGGATACAAGTTTTTGACCAAGAAATTGACAGCTTCCACTAGTACTTTTCCTATCAACCCTGCATCCAGCAAAATCTGCATCTGTGTATCCAACAGCTTCAAAGCCAGTTCCCTTAGGATACCATAATCCCAAGTTAGGAGTTCCCTTTAAGTATCTGAAAATCCTTTTTACAGCCATCAAATGTGATTCCTTTGGATTGGCTTGAAATCTGGCACATAGACAAGTAGCAAACATGATGTCTGGTCTACTAGCAGTCAAATAAAGCAATGATCCAATCATCCCTCTGTAGCTTGAAATATCCACACAATTGACTTTCTTGTCTTCATCCAACTTGGTTGCAGTAGACATTGGTGTAGATGCAGTTGAGCTATCCACCATACCAAATTTCTTCAATAAGTCATTCACATATTTGGTTTGGCTGATGAAAATACCATCACTTCTTTGACTAACTTGAAGGCCAAGGAAGTAACTCAATTCTCCCATCATGCTCATTTCATACTCACTCTGCATTAGCCTAGAGAATCTTTGACAAAGCTTTTCATTAGTAGATCCAAAGATGATACCATCCACATAGATTTGAACTAGGATCATATCTTCACCATGCTTCTTGTAGAAGAGAGTTTTATCAATAGTACCTCTGGTAAAACCATGTTTGAGTAAAAATACTGACAGTGTGTCATACCAGGCTCTAGGTGCCTGTTTCAGTCCATATAGAGCCTTGAGTAATTTGTAAACAAAGTTAGGGAATTCTGGATCTTCAAAGCCAGGTGGCTATTGCACATAAACTTCTTCTTCTAGTTCACCATTAAGAAAAGCATTCTTGACATCCATTTGATACACCTTGAAATTTGGGTGTGCAGCAAATGCCAAAAAAATTCTTATTGCATCTAGTCTTGCAACATGAGCAAAAGTCTCATCATAGTCAATTCTCTCTTCTTGTGAGTAGCCTTTAGCAACCAACCTTGCTTTGTTTCTAGTAACAATTCCATTTTCATCCATTTTGTTCCTGTACACCCACTTAGTTCCAATTATGCTTCTATTCTTTGGTGCAGGAACTAATTTCCAGACTTTGTTTCTCTCAAACTGATTCAGCTCCTCCTGCATAGCACATATCCAATCAGGATCCAATAGGGCTTCTTCAGTTTTCTTGGGCTCTACTTGAGATAGAAAACATGCATGTAGGCATTCATTAGCAGTTGCACTTCTAGTTCTCACACCAGTTGAGGGATCACCAATAATGGCTTCTACAGTATGACTCCTATCCCACTTTCTAGTGTGTGTCGGTTGATTAGTGCCTTCATCATTTTCTTCAGTATTACCATGACTGTCATTTCCATTCTCTTCTTCTCCCCCTGAGTTTGTGCCATCAAATTCAGGTGTCTGAAGAGAGCTTTCATTCCCATGATTTTGTTCAGAGGTCTCTTCATTTGTCACTTGTTGTGCCACAACTTCATCTTCCTCATCAGAATCACTATCAATGGTTAGATTTTCAAATGCAAGGGCTTCAGCATCATTTACATCAAGGCATTCCAAGCCTGGACACTTGTCATCATCAAAAGTCACATATGTGCTTTCCATAATTTTCTTTTGATCAATCACATAAACTTTGTAGGCTGTTCTTTCCAATGAATATCCCAGAAAAATTGCTTCAAAAACTTTAGAGTCAAATTTTCTTACATATTCAGAGTTGTCTTTTAGAATATAACACTTGCTTCCAAACACATGTAGATGCTTCACTGTAGGCTTCCTGTTAGACATGATTAAGTAAGGTGATTTGCCATGAGCTTTGTTTATGAGATATCTATTTTGAGTGTAGCATGCAGTATTAACAGCCTCTTCCCAAAAACTGGTTGGCAGCTGAGCATCTTGTAGCAAGGTTCTAGCAGCTTCAACCAATGTTCTATTTTTCCTCTCAACTACTCCATTCTGTTGAGGTGTTCTAGCTGCTGAAAATTCTTGAAAAATACCTTTGCTTTTGCAGAATTCACTTAATGTTGAGTTTCTGAATTCTGTTCCATTATCACTCCTCAATCTTTTCACACTAACTTTTCCTTCAGCTTGCTTCTCAATTTTCTTGATGTGCTCAATTATAATGTTTGGAGTTTCATCTTTAGAGTACATGAACTCAACCCAAGTGTATCTTAAAAAATCATCAACCATGACAAGGGCATATTTGTTCCTTGAAATGGACAAGACATTTACTGGCCCAAACAAGTCCATGTGAATAAGTTACAGAGGTGCACTTATGGAATTCACAGATTTTGACTTGTGACTTGTTCTTTTCATCTTTTCTTTCTGACAAGCTTCACAAACTTCTAGTTGGGCAAATTCCAGACTGGGCATGTCTCTCACAAGCTCCTTCTTGACTAAGGTGTTGATTGCTTTGAAATTCAGGTGAGATAGCTTCTTATGCCATAATTTGCTTTGCTCTTCTGATGCCTTGGTGTAGAAACAGCACACTCCATTCTTATTTATTGAGTCTAAGTCTGCAACAAACAAGCTTCCCTATCTTACTCCTTTAAGAGCAATTTCACCAGTCTTTTTGCTAATAAAAGCACAATCTCCTTTGTTGAAAACAACTTGAAAACCTCTGTCTGCAAATTGACTAACACTTAAGAGATTTACTTCTAGTCCAGCAACTAGTGCTACATCTTCAATGACAACATTTTCAGAAACAATCTTGCCATATCCCATTGTGAATCCTTTACTGTTGTCTCCAAAGGTCACCAAAGGGTCATCCATCTCCTCAAATTGTGATAGCAGGGCCTTATCACCTGTCATATGCCTGGAACATCCACTATCAATGATCCATATGACCTTCTTTCCTTTGCCCTACACACAATGAGAATTAATTGTGTTTAGTTACCCAAGCTGTGTTAGGCACTTTCTTCTTGTTAACTGAATTTGCAGAAGTAGAATGAGAATTTTCAGATAAAATAGAATTCATAGACTGTTGAGCATTTTCCCTTTTAGATATAGAACCAACTTTTGATTCTATGAGATCAATTCTCAATTTGTGGCAACTCTTCATCACTTTCATGTTGCAGGGAATGCAGTCAAACTTGTCACAGAATGAATATGGAACATTAGCCTTAGCTTCATTGTACTTGCAGACTCCTTCAGGTGGATTGCTAACAATCTTTTTACAAAGATGAGTTAGGTGATTCATTGATCCATAATTCTCACACCTCTTTCTAGGAGCATCTGCAACATGAGCAAAATTATTGCTTTTGTTAATCCCAATCTTTCCATTTCTATTCTTCTTTTTCTTTTTGACATGTTCAGCTTTAATCTCCTTCACAGGCTCCTTAGTTTCTTGATTGGCTTTTGGTGTTTCAACAGAGATGGAAGACTGAGTTGTCTCATCATTTATCTTTTCCTTGTCCTCATCAGCTATCTCCTGTTTGATGATCAACTCTTCTTCACTGAAGTTCACTTCACATGCCTTGAACAAAGGTGATTCAACTTTCTTCAAAATAATTGGAACATCTTCAGTTTCAGTTGATTTTCCTTTGTCACTGACAGTCTTCTTTTTTTTGTTCAAACCCTCATAATCAAGACCAATGGCAATGTTTGCACATGGCTTGTTCTTTTTATGATATTGGCCAATCAAATCAGAAGTATTTTTAAAGGATTTCAGCTTCACTTCATTTTTCTCCAGCTTTTCTCTCAATATTGCTTCAATTTCACTTGCACACTTTAATTTGTTCTTTAAGTATGAATTTTTTGCTTAGCAGTATCAAGCTCAACCAGCAACAATTCAGTCTCTTATTTTTCACTCTTAAGTTTTTCATTGATCTTTTTCAATCTGCTAACTTCCTCATTTGCAGCAACCATGCTTGTATGAATGTGGAACATTTCTGTGCTCATCTTTTCAACAGTTTCCTTATATTGACTCATATTTAAATCAATTGTGGTAAGAGTTGGTACCTGTGATTTAAATGATGAAGAGTCTCCTTGCTCTAAGGCCATGAGTGCATTGTTTCCAACTTCTTCATCTTCATCATTATCTGAATCATCCCAGCTCTTGCCCTCAGCAATATAAGCTTTCCCTTGTTGCTTCTTTAGAAGAGCATCATACTTTGCTTCCAATTCAAGATAGGCTTTGTCTTTCTTTGCCTTCTTGGGTTTCCTACATTCTGTAACAAAATGGCCCAACTCATCACAATTAAAGCACCTTATGTTTGATCTATCAACAGATCCAGTCTTGTAGCCATTTTTGTTATCAGGAGTGTACTTCCCTTTTCCTTTCCAGCTGCTGTCTTTGTTGAAGTACTATCCTTTGCTCTTAAAAAATCTTGGTTTCTTCACTCTAATGTTAGAGAATTTTCTATCCAAGTAAGCCATTGATTTGTCTAGCTCATCAAGTTCATCAAGAGTGTAGAATTCATCTTCTTAATCCAATTCCAGTATGACTTGCTCTTTAGTGTCATTGGCTCTTTTCTCACTTGTAGAATCTTCTGGAGTTTGAGATCTTTGCTCATCATTCACAATTAGTGCACTTGAGCCGTCCAGTACATATCCTTGACCAGCCCTTAATGATTTCTTTTGAATTATTTCAAGTTCATAAGTTTTCAGAACCCCATAAAGCACTTCCAGTGTGATTCTACTCAAATCCCTTCCTTCTCTGATTGCAGAGATCTTTTGTTCCAAATGGTCAGGGAGAGTAAGTAAGAACTTCAAATTCACTTCTTCAACATCATAAAATTTATCATGAAGCTGCAAGTCATTTATCAGCTTATTAAACCTTTCAAACACATCAGTAATACCCTCCTTTGGTTTAGCCATAAAACCCTCATACTGAGAAATCAATATCCTTCTTTGATTTGACCTAACCTCCTCAGTTCCTTCACAAAGTATTTCAATCTTTTCCTAGATCTGTTTAGCAGTGTCACAGTTGACAATGTTATTATACATTACATTGTCAAGTGACTCAATTAGTATCAGTTGTAAAGCACTGTCTAGGGAAACTTTCTCTCTTTCAGGTTCAGTGTACTCAGAAGGATCCTTGGGAGCATAATGAGCTGGAATAACCATATCTCCATCTGTGGTTTCCTCAACTCTAACTACAGGAGTGAAGGGCCCATTCTTGAGGATACCAATGTAAAGATGATTGGCCATTCTTATAAACAGCAACATTTTCTTTTTCCATAAAGTGTAGTTGGCCTTATCAAAGGGAGGAATCTTGATACTACTGATTTTATGTGTATTCATTTTTCCTAGATCTAATCTGTTTACTTTCAGATACTGCTCTGATACCACTTGTTAGGTATGAATACAACACAGAGGGGGGTGAATGTGTTTTGGCTTAAATTTTTGATTTTTGATCGACTTAGGCTTTAGCAGTTGGTTGTTATCAATGATTTAGTAGAATGGATGTTAAACATAAATAACTGTGCAAATATGTAAAACAAAGATCTTCAAAACTCACTTAATTTTATATTAAAAATCAAGCAGTGTTTTGCTACAAAATTTCTAAGTTCTTGTTTTAGAACTTAGCTTCTTTCTTGAGAGAGAGAACACACAATTTTCTATCTAGATTATTTTTCTTAACTAGAGGACCAGTGTTAACCTTATAACTCAGTTAACTGCTGGTTTACACAGTGGATAATAAACATGCTATTAGCTTTTCTAAACTGTCACTTGTCATTTCTATTTATAGAAAAGCAAATCTTCCATTTCTAACTTAGCATATCTTTAGCATCCTGTGTTTACTTTAATCTCATCTGTCAGTTAATCTTTGTCATTGATCTTGCACTTCTCTCAAGCTGCTTTTTGTAGACTTGTCAATCCAGCTATGTGAATTATTTATTGATTTGCAACCTTGGATATTAAACTGTTCTGCAATTATGTACTTAGAGAAATTTCTTCACTTCGAGATCTCCAATTAAACTGTAGAGAACTCGACATCTCGATAGGCATGTTGGCTTGTCGATATCTCTGAAACTTCATTGTTGCCTTGACTTATCGACAACTCTGAGTTCTCTAGTGAATTTTGGTTTATCGATAATTCAGAGTTCTCTAATGGACTTTGGCTTATCGATAACTCAGAGTTCTCTAATGAATGTATACTTGTCGATATCTCTGAATTCTCGAATGGGTATCTGACTTATCGATATCTCCAATAGCATTTCCTGAGTTCTCGATAGACAGTTCCTGAGTTCTCGATAGGCAATTCCTGAGTTCTTGATAGGCAATTCCTGAGTTCTCGAATGACTTCTCTATAACACTAATTCTGTGACTTGTAGAGATCTTGACTTAGAATGTTTTACACCAAACAGATTTATTCAACTCCAAGCTTCTTCATAATTCTTATGAGGCATGATCTTCTTGATCTTCTTCAAGATAGAATTCTTAGGCTTGACACTGTTTAGAGAAAAATGCTCCAGTCTGCTCCATTTACATTTTACAGACATTAAGTGTTACAAGTATGAATTACAGATTAAGGTTACAATACAACTAATCTCAGGGTTGTCAGTATGACTTAGTCTTGTTATGATACAGGCATGTCTTGCACAACAAGATGTATGAGATTTACTTTCTCATGGGCATATACCCAAATACCCGGACCAGATATTTCAATCAAAAAACAAATTTAGTTCTTGTGAAATGCATATTTACTGAAGAAAATAAGAAATTTGAGATACCTAATTCGAGAATGGGTATCCATTTGACCATTTGGTAAAAATGATCAAAATATTAAAAATATGTATTTTTCTCACTTTCTCTAGAAAAAATATTATTTTATCTCTTTTTTTCTTGAGGTACCACAATGATAATAATTTATATTAATATTTTATATATCTTTGCGTTAATAATTTATTTTTGTATTAAATATATACATATAATTATATAAAAAAATTAAAAATATATTTAATTTTTTGTACCCATTTTTTATACCAAAATCTACTCGTGGGCTCACACAATAGCCTGCAAATCACGTGAATCAAGATAAACCGCATTTAAACGACATGTTCCGACTCAGAAGACTTAATCATAAATTCTCCTCCATCCCATGGGATGAGAATTTATGATTATGTCTCCTGAGTCAGAGTTTGTCGCTTCAATGCGGTTTACCTTGGTTCACGTGGTTTGTAGGCTATTGCGTGAGCCCGTAGGGTTTACCCAGCGCGCACCCTTCGGGTAGCGGCTGCGGATTAGCTACAATAAAAAAAATCAGTACCTGGTGAGTTTAAGTTATGAGTTCGAAGAAACAAATTTTGTTAAGCAAACACGAGTTATAATTTGAAATAAACGAAATTCATTAAAATTTTGAACCAAACTCCTTCTTACGAGTATTTGCTTGTAATAAACAAGTTATTCAATATTTTTTCATTATGTAATTTTATTAAAAAAACATGTAAAAATAGAGGATCACATACTAGCAAGTAAAAAAAAATATGGGGACTCCGAGGAGAAGAAATTAAATGGAGTTCCTAAATTTTACAGGTAAGGAGGTGAGATAATCCATTTACAGGTAAGGAGGTGAGATAATCCAATAAGCTTATTGCAGAAACTTGAGAGTTGAGAGAGTGAGTAAAGCGGGGACAGTATCTTTTGGAAATAAAACATTGAATCTAAATCCACACTCATTTAATACCAAAAACACAGCAAAAGGGTAACCAGATGTCCAAATTTTCAGAACCATTAATTCCACTTTGTTAATTCTTCTTGTCCGTACACACATACACAGACTCTCTCTCTCAATTTCTTTAACCCTATTGATGAACCTATTTGTCAGCCCCTCTCTCTCATGCATAATACTTCATACTTGTAGAGTTGTAGTATATGTAAAAACTTGTACGTAGACAGATAGATGTAATTATGTTTCGCAGATACAGGATGAAAGAAGATATGACATTTAGTCCTTGCACTCGGAACCCCCGTCAATGCTTTCTCTGCCTTCTTTTCCTCTCTTTTACATTTAATATTTCTCCGGGACTGTTCTATCCCTGCTATCTCCGTCCAGCTTGCATTTATCACCAATCAGTCTATGTAAGAGTTTGGAGCCTAGAGCTACATCAATTTGTCATCTTGAAGAAAAGTTTTATAGCTTATCTATTGCATTAGGGTTTGGATATATCCTTACATTTTTACGTGTGTATATACAAGTTGGCATGGGCCCATGATAGTATAATTTTTGAAAAAAAATGCTGGTGTATTGGTCGAAATTTGTACAGGGAAGGTTAGGAGTTAGGCGTATTATCAATTTATAAAAAAAAATTAATTTATTTTAAGCAAAATAATGATGAATAAAAGGTACCTCTGAGAAAAAATAATCTTAAATCATCAAAAACCGTTACAAATCGATCGATTAAAACTGAGTCAAAATGGAATATGATTATTCAGTTTTAGTTATAAATTGAAACTTTTTTTTAAATCGAAACCGAACCACCAATATGGTTGCAATTTTGGTTTTTAATTATATTGGATTTCAGTTTTGTTATGGGGTGTTTGCATGTCAGTCAGGTTAGGCGGCGAGTTCCGTGCCAACCCTAACCCAACCTCATTTAATTTTTTTTTTTAAATTTTAATCCAATTGAAATTCGATTTAAATTTTATCTATTTGGGTCGGTTAGAATTTGGGTCAGTTAGAATATTTTATTTTTGTAATTGATTACTTTCAAATATTTGTAGTCAAAGTAAGCTCATATGCCGGTTTAAGTAAATTAGGGGTCTGTTAGGCTGCCGGGAATAAGTTACTTATTTGCTTATAAGCCCGTAAATAATTATTGACGAGTGTTTGTCGACCTAACTTATAAGTCGAATTTACAACTTATAAGCTGATAAGTTGAATGTTAGCAACGACGTACTTTTTCCCAACTTATTTTGATTTTTCTCTTTTTTATTGTTTTTTATTTTAAAATTTATGTTTTTATATGTCTTTCTAATTTAAAATTTACGAATTAAGATAATTATATTTAAAATTTATTTATTTTAGCTCAGTTAGGTAAAAAAAATTCTGACATTTAACCAAACACTTATTTAACTTATAAGTATTTATCTACTTATCACTTATAAGTCCCTTATTCATTTTAAGTTATAAGTTACCTATTTTCAGATTTCCCAAAATGGGCACTAGATCTCAATCATGCCATGTGTTGCATGCAGAGACAATCAGGCAACTTTCAAGTGACATAAATTAATATTAATTTTGAGAAATTGTGTTGTAAATATATAATAGGAATAGTATAAGATATACATACAAAATATCTTTAAAATTATAAATTATGGAAAGTTAATAATAAAATGTGAGGTGAGGTTTTGAAACTGAAATGTGACTCCAACTCTAACTCCATATGTACGTCCAAGTCGTGTTACATTTATATGTAAATTCTTGAAGCCTTACAAGAAGTGTTATTATCATGCTTAAAATTAGCAAGAAATTCTTTAACATTATTCTTCTAGGCCGTAGATAGCTAGATTGTGGTGATGAATACGTAATAATAAAACCAACAAGAAGTTGGAAAAGGATATGTAGTTCTCTATGTACATGGTTGTTTCTTTTCACTTTCAATTCTTATGCATAAATAGAGAAAAACATTAAATACGTACAAACTGAATAATCAATCACTAGGAAACAAGTATATGAAACCAGCTAGTTGTAATGCATGTCTCTCTCTGTGCATCAATTTATTTCAAATGGAGACTAGCTCGAAAAGAGCAGACATCCATTAAAACATTATAACTCAATTTTTTTGTTTGTTCTTATCTTTTGTTTTTTTAATCACTTTGAATCATTTGTTTTCGTTTGTGTACCCCTTTTCACCTTTGCAAGACTTGGCTTATGTGCTTTCATAAATGAAGATTCTTCCTTTGTCATGTCTTTTCACCGGCCTCTCCTGTACATTATTTTTTATATTTTTATGAGTACTTTGGATCTGTGTATATGTATGCAAAGTGAGACTACATTAAAGTCTATGTGACCATTGTTTTTCCAATTACACTAGTTTTGGTAAAATAAGTTTGATGGACAAAAATTCAGAATTTTTACCCTAAAAGAGTTGCGAAATTTTAGTACTAGTAGTGATCAAGTTCATCGTTTTCTGTGCAGAGGCCCCCAATATATGTATGGTTGTGTACGTCATGTGAAATGTGAATGAGTAGTACATTTGTTAAAGAGTGTGTTGAGTAAAATGGAGTTGATGAAGAAAGAGAGATCAGGAAAAGAGAGAGCAAGAATGACAAGAAAACCATGCTGTGAAAAGGAGGGTTTGAAGAGAGGACCATGGACTCCTGAAGAAGATGAAGCTCTTGTTAACTACATCAACATTAATGGCCCTGGTAACTGGAGGGCTCTTCCTATGCATGCTGGTTAGTTACACACATATGCTTGCTTTTTTTTATTTTTTAGTACTTGGATTCATCTATGATGAAGTTTTCAACCTTTTAAATGGAGTCCAAAACCTGTTTGTTTTTTTTTTTATTTTCTGCTCTTAGAATTATAGATCTAGTTTCCAAGGGGTTCATTTGATATCTAAAGCTCACTCTAGTTTATACAAAGAATCTTGTGAAGTTGGTGATAATTTAAGTATGTTAATACACAGCCATGAGGCCATAACATGTGCTCTTTTTTGTTCTTTCACAAGGATTTAGTAAAAATTTATATACTCTCACAAGTTGTTTGAATTGAGTTTATTAGAACATAAGAATGTTAGACATGAGGTTTAGAGGTTTCAAAAGACTTAGTAACCTCACAGATTTAGTTCATGTGTCATAAAAAGGTAAAGAAGTAAAGAAAACAGACTTTGAAAAATGTTTATAGGTCTTCTCCGGTGTGGGAAGAGTTGCCGGCTCCGATGGATAAACTACTTGAGGCCAGACATCAAACGAGGTCCTTTTACTCCTGAAGATGAGAAGCTAGTCATCCAGTTGCATGGAATGCTTGGTAACAGGTATTATGCTATATCAACCAATTCTTTTTAAGCGTTTCTTTATTCAGCACTACATAGCATTGGTTCAGTCACTTTCAGTGAAGCGTTTGTTTAATCTTTTAAATTCATTGATTCAGATGGGCTGCTATTGCAACTCAACTACCAGGAAGAACAGATAATGAGATCAAGAACTTATGGAATACGCACTTGAGGAAGCGCCTGATTTCCAAGGGCATTGACCCTCAGACTCATGAGCCATTCACTTCTATCAATGGCTTACTAACAGGACCATCTGTGTCCCCTTCAACGCGCCATATGGCACAATGGGAGACCGCCAGGCTGGAAGCTGAATCTCGCCTTTCTAAAGAGACCACACTTCTGTTTCAACCTGCAGGTCACACAACAAAAGCCGAGAGTGATATTTTCCTCATTATGTGGAACTCTGAGGTGGGAGAATCGTTCCGAAACTTCAACAAATCAGGAGCTGAAACTGAAGGTGAACTTTCAGCTTGTCAAAGTCCATTCTCTCAAGCATCTTCGTCAACAAGACATGGATCTGTTTCTGGCACAACTACAGAAGTATGTCCCGCTGCACCACTTGTAGCAGAATCTCCACTCTTGAAACGAGAAAAGGGAGATGCAGATTACCAAAACATCAAATACTCAAACACGGATTATCTTACAGCCAGGTCGTGTTCGTCAAGCACTGACGATTTAGAAGATCCATCAAGCACATTACAGTTGCTTTGGGATTATCCCGGGAGCAATGACATGAGCTTTCTCCAAGGACATCTCTTCAACTATGATATATATCCAGCCTATCCAAATTAAACAACAGAAGGCTTGAGCTCCTCTGTTTCGGATTATTAAATGTTAAAGCCTCTAATTATTGAGCTGGTAGCTTGTTTTTGGGTGTTTCCAGCTGCGACTTCGAAGGAAGAAGTTTGTTAGACCTTCCAATCTAGTTATACAAGTAGTCGTATATGTTGAGAGCTATATTGGAAACAGAATCCATGTTTTTGATCAAACTATATTGTCAGTGACCTTAATTTGTACGTTTCTGTTTATATTTTACACATTATCACGAGGTTCTCTACTGGTGGATTTCTTTGATCATAAAACGATAAACACAAAGAGTATTCCCTCATCCAGTGCAAGAGCTTGGGGATTGGTTTGTTCTTGACAATTGACATCAAACCAGCTGTGTTGTGTTGAGCTTTTTTGACATCCCAACACCAAAGTTAGCCTTGTAATCTTAAGTTTTTCGACATCTTAATGATAAAATTAGCTGTGTAACCTTTTGCTTTTTCGACAGAGCTTTTCTGACTGCCCGGTGATTTCTATACTTTATTACGGCGTTGATGCTTCCTTGGCGGATGAGAAGGTAGAAGAGGGTAGCGTGATGAGAAAATAGTATACTATTAAGTAATAATTCAGCACATTGCACATTTTACTGTCAGCAATTCTCAGCTTCAATGCAAGTTTACTTGATTAACATGCGGCCAATGCGAGTAGTTTATTATTAAAGAAAATACCCTCTGGTTTATGTAAATCAAATAGCAGGTAACTGTAAAGTTACAAACTATTTTAAACACTAAACTGAGTATTGACATATGATACTATGTTAAGTTACTAACAACTTTTTGAAAACCTTAAATGTTGAGTTGAAAGACATCTAATATGTTGACAAGCCTCTGACTAGAGCTTCATGTTATAGGACTGCACATACATTGCATGTTTATTAGTTGGTTGTCCTAAATTTGAGTTGTGCAATGCCAGCCAAGTTGTTAAATGGATTCATTTACTGGTTCATGCATGAGGCTTGCCATACAAAAGCATACTATGTACATAGAAATTAGAAGGAGCCATTTATGTTGCAGAATTTCACGATATTCGGTTACTGTTTTAATTGTTTACACACAATGCAACAAGAAACAAGATATTGAACATACAAGGATTTGCAAAATGCATATACACACAAAACGGAAACAAAGGCCAAAAAAACTTAAAAGGATATACTGCAGAAAGCTAGAAATATATTTGAAACAGCGAGCGAGATTCATCCCCCAAAGCACCCGAGAATCTTTTTAGGAACATAACCGGTTGCACGATGCTTTGCTGCCATCTCCTCAGCTTTTAACAAATCTTCTCCTCGTTTGGCTACGACCATGGCTCGCTTTTCGTCCGCTGCCTTGTGAACCATAGCTGTCTTATTCTTCATTTGTTCCGCATAGGCTGCTTTCTTCTTGTCTAAATCTTCCTGCTCAGATCCAAACATGTCAGCACCAAGACACTGAACATAGAACTACTACAAATAAACTGAAGCGGTATATATGTTGTGTACCACTGTTAGTTGCTGGTAAATACTTCATCAGGATCCAATATCTCAAAAGTAATGATATTATTATAGTTTCAAACGGTGAACTTCAAACTTTATTGTTTTTTATAAATTACTAAGAACTAGCACAAGCAAATTGCACTGATGATCAGTGCAAGAAAGACATTGAAGACAAAAAATGCACCAAATGGTAGATGATATCTCTCTGTTTGTGGTGCATTAATGACGCGGAAGCCAAAAGAGGCACTAAATGGTAGATGATATCTCGTGTTTTAACATATTGGTCTCCCGTCCCATAAAGACTCGCCTGGGTTTCTTTAAGTTTGCGATATCCCAAGATTTCTACTTGTGACAAGCCACAACATGTAGTTGTCAGTTATATTGTCGTTTACATATACAACGGAAAAAAATCAAATTGTGATTTTGAGGAATGGCTGATGTACTAGTTTTATTTCATATAAAGACTTTTTTGGTTGAGGTGCAACTGACCAAAAAATCTTTCAATGATCTGGGGGAGACAATTTAATTTTCTTATATGCCCAGTTTTCAAGCCAGCAAGAATTCTATGGCTAAAGGCTAAAGCTCAAAGGGCATCAATGCATGACTAAAATAATATCATTATCACCTTAGTTTAAATTTTAGCTCCGAATAAGAATTCATAGCATGTCTCTGATACATCAATATGATATGATATTTCTATGTAGTAAAGAATGGCAACACAGATCAGGTTTCTTACTTACCTCTATCTTTTTTAGTTTAGCTTCAATCTTTGCTTTCTGGGTGTTCTCCCATGCATTCACTGCAGCGAGTTGCTTTTGTGTCCTGTTCAACTATTATATTAGTACTTTTCAAGGAAGTTTTAAATGCCAGGCAGAATATCACAAAAAAGAAAGTATTCAATGCATATGGGTATGTCCAAATTTCTAGGAGAAACACAAAGTTCCGGTAGAACATTATAACTAAGCTAAGTCACTCTAATAAAATATAAAATCAACAAGATAGGCTGGACATATCCTTACTTATTCTCAACCTTGGATTTTTCACTCTCTTCCCAAGCTTTGATAAAGGACAATTTCTTTTCTTTTTCAAGATCCGCAAGAGCAACATCTGGAATAGAAAAAATAAAGTGATGGTCAAAATCTTTTTTTAACATCTTTGACCAATAACAACAGTTGATTAAAACTTTTTTAAGCAGATATTATGCTGTCCAAAACACTTGTTTACTGCACTGCATGTCATTTAGTCCTGGAATGGGAAAAGAAAGTTATATCCACACACCCACCTCGATCATAAGATTCTTTGGGAGCTTTCTTTTCAGCAGAATCTGGAGTCTCTGGCAGATTTAGCGGAGATGATTGTTAGATTTCAAAAACATGTAACAAAACATTGACTAGAATTTGAATGCTATTGCAGAACAACTCCGAAAAAGAACAGATCTTACATTTGTTAAGCAACATATTATAAAAACTTCTATATCTGTAAACAACAACACAACTTAAGCTGCAAGAAATAATAACTAATTGGGCTCAGAAATAGTATGCTTTCAACGTAAATCTCACCAAATTAAATAAAAAGGGTAGAATACATATATACATACAATATTGCGCAGAATATTAGCAGAACTTAAGGTATATTCCAAGTCTTGATCAATTTGTGAACCACGTTTAACCTTGCAGCTTATGTTTTCAATTGCTGAACACAACGCTGACCTTCTTGTTAATTGACTTGTCCAAAAAGGCAAAAACATAAGAAAAAATAATAGTATGGAAGTAATACACTTCAACACTATGCTGTCCTTCCCGCTTTGCTTGTTAGCTTAAATTAGCAAAAAGAAACTAAAACACAACTTGTAACTGAAATGGCATCCTTAAAATGAAGAAGTGAAATTCTCTTTCTAACTAGATACCACTCTAACTAAAAAATCAAAAAGTAGAACAGAAAAAAGGAACGGTCTTATTCTTCTCATCCATAGACTTCAATTGTATACAAAAACACAACTAGTGACCAAGAAAAACAGGCTGATCCAAGTAAAAGCTCCAAATTGAAACCATAAATATGACTTCACTAAATAAAAGCCTGACAATATAATTCTAGAAGATTAACCAAGCCATACTAGGTGAAGCTAGCCATTATTTGGAATAAATTATAAATACTATTGTTTTTACACCAAATTATAAATACTTTTAACACTCAAGAAAACCGCAAAGCTAAGATTTTTATGGACAAAACTGATGCAAACACACAAAGGTCACTCTGAATTATAGTAAATTCCATTTAAAACTTGATCATTTTAGCAAGCATCACACTTAAGAGAGCAATCTCCACACCAACACACATCATCACTCACTAAAATTATAAAAGCTAAGATTTTTATAGCAAGAAATTGATACAAACACACATGGGTCACTGTTAATTAAATTCAATTCCATTTAAATATTGAATCTTTTAAGAAACAACATACTAGTACGAGAGAGAGAGAGAGAGAGTTATGAGAGAGAGAGAGAGAGGAGATTACTTTCAACAACAGCAAGAGCCTTGGAATCCTCAACTGGAGGAGGCACAGGCTTCTCCTCGACAACTTTAGGGAGTGAATCAACCTTTTCCGGCGCCGGAGCAGGTACAGCCGGCGACTCAATTTCCACTTTCTGGGGTTCCTCAGTAGCCATTTTTCTGCAACTATATAGAGTCAAACACAAGCACACAAATGCAAAGTTACCAAACTGAGAAACTGTGAAATGAGAATTCTGGGCTAAAGCACATACATACAATATATGTATGTATATATAATCAAGGAAATCAAAGACAGGGTTTATGGTAAAGTTAATCAGTGGTGGGAGACGAGTGTCGAGCGCGTATATATCTCTTTATTTTGTTTTGTTTTTCTTAATCTATTCAGTAGAGAGAGTATTGTGTGTACGGGGAGCATGCTTCTCAGGGTGCACACGCATTTGTTCACCGTTTGATTTATAAAAGCGAGAGATTTTATTCTGCATCTATTTTCATTTTTCACAGAATTTGCAAAAAAGTAAAAGGCCTTTGAAAACAAACATTGTAGGGTCTTTGTTTATTTATGATTTTTATTTGTAATTATTTTTTAAGGGGACACAAATAATATGTTCAATTACCCTGTTTTTATAATTTTATTTTACATTTATAAGAGGTTTTTTATGAAAAAAATAAAAATATGGTGTGCCTCTATGATGAATTACATTCATTAATTTTTACTTAAAATAAAAATTGACAATAAAATGATTATTAGCAATCTGAGTTATCTATTTGATATAATCGATTAAATAAACTGTTTTAATTATTTTAAAGTTTGGTAAATAAATCTTTTAATGAACTGTTTTATACATGAGTTAATTTATTTTAAATAATGATTATAAAATGAAAATTTTGAATCAAACTGTTATTTTAAACCGACAACATCTTGATTAAAGAAACGTTATTTGCGGAAAAGCTGAAATATGTTTTAACTTCCAAACAGGGTTTATGTATTGGAGTTGATGAGTTGGAAAAAAATGTGTGGGGATCAATGGGATGTATGGTATAGAAATATATTGAAAGCAGGCTATAACTTCTCTTGTGCCGACAACACTCGGGACTCGCAGCATAAGATTTGCTGTTAAAGTGAGTGGGGACAATGGAGTGAGCTTAGTATCTATTTATTTATATATATTTCTGTTTTTAATTAGAGTGTTCTTATTTTTGTTTTTCTTTTCGCTTTCTTTTTTTAACAAGTTCTCCTACATCTCCACAAATATATGTAAGTGAACGTTTAACTTCATTATTTATTTATTGTCAGGATTTAACTTCATTATTTATAAATTAACTAAACACATATCAATTCTTTGTTCAAAATTTCCTTCAAAAGCTTTTAAAAATGTAAGCGGCAGGATTAGCTGTCTGCATGATTGCTCTTTAACAAATATACTAGTACCATAACAATCCCTACTTTTAATTTACTTATATAGTGATGCATGTATGTCCAGAATGTCATTATTAGTCACACCGTTATTTATTTAATTAGCATACAGAGAGTGATTAGCTGACTAATTCAACCCTTTCCAAGTACTAAGCAGTTTGTTACTGCACCATGTAATTTGGGAACGCTGATCTCCATTTTAGGATATAAACCCAAGTGTTCTCTCTAACAAATGTTCAGCCAACTGAAATTTTTGTAATTTTTACTACACTTCTCCACTAAAATAGCCTACACTGTTATTTCTTTTTATTCATTTATTCAGTATTCATTATCTAAATTTTGCACTCTGTCAAATTCATAACAAAAAATATATCAATTCTTGCTTGATATTTGAAATTTGATACAATGCTGTGTCAATGCATGGTAATTTTGATTATAATTGTCATTTTGGAAGATATAGTAGTGGTTTAATTGTTCAATATACACAGATGATGGTCCTTAAGCTTGTGAATCTGTTTCAATGGGTGTTTCCCGCTATTACATAATCCTTTTGGTTGCTGCCATCATATCTATGCAATGGGTTGATCTTGTAAGTCTTGTTAGCAAGATATCAAAAATTATATGCCTAAATTATACAGCATGTCTAATTCAAAATTACGTGACCAAGTTATTTAGTATGTCCCAACTCGGAAGCGGGGCACGTTGTTTTAGTTACGTAACACGAATCATTTCATAACATAAGGTACATTGCAAGCAATTTCTCTCTTGTTAGTTGTTTCTATACTAACCATATTGTGTTGCACATTTTTCAGTCCATATTCACAACCGTTCCATTGCACAAATACAATGTTCTTCCCCAGAATTCACAAAATTATCCACCTATCAATTGCTCGGAGACATGCCCTCCAAAATTCCATGAGAAAAGTAATCCGACCACATCTCTGGAGACATGCCCGGATTATTTTCGATGGATTCACGAAGACTTGAGTCCGTGGAAGGAGACTGGGATCACGAAAGAAATGGTAGAAAAGGGGAAAGATCATGCACATATCAGAGTAATCATAGTGAACGGGACAGTGTATTTGGAAAAGTTTGATAGGCCAGTTTTCCAAACAAGAGATGTGATGACATTATGGGGAATTTTGCAGCTTCTGAGATTGTATCCGGGCCAGTTACCTGATCTTGATTTGATGATTGAGTGTGGAGACGTACCCAAGTTGTTGAAGAAGGATTATGATAAAGGCAATGTTGTGCCACCAGTTTTTCATTATTGTGGAGATGAATCCAGTTATGATATCGTCTTCCCTGATTGGTCCTATTGGGGTTGGTAATTAAACATTTTACTTATCATCTTCCTTTTAACATTCTTCAAGTTGATCTTAAGTAGTTTACTTGTCTTAATCAGAGCGGTCTTGGTCGATATTAAGCAAGTTGCTCGATATAGATTTTAAATAATAAGTCCGCGAATGATTAGGCACAATGTTAGATGTAACTATGTAACTAACTAACATTGTGGTTTGCAGGCCAGAGCTAAAGATAAAGCCATGGAAATTGCTGAACAAAGATTTAGAAGAAGCCAACAATGAAAGTAAATGGGAGGACAGAGAACCCTATGCTTATTGGAAAGGAAATGTTAAATTAGGAAGAAGACCAGAGCTTCTCAAATGCAATTTATCAGAGGAACGCGATTGGAATGCTCGAATTTATGCAATGGTACTTTTTTATATAGAATTCACGAGTACAAATTCTCCAAAACTGCATCCCTTGTACATGACATTCTTGGGCGTAAAAATTGCAGGATTGGGTAAAAGAACGTCGAGCTGAAGGATTTAAGAACTCAGACTTGACAACTCAATGCACTCATAGGTTTGTACTACTACTACTAATCCTTTACTCAACGGATAGTTGTATTAGTAATTACACCAATTTTAATTGTTTAACTGGATGGATGTAGATATAAGATCTATGTTGAAGGAAATGCATGGTCAGTTAGCGAGAAATATATACTAGCATGTGATTCAGTGACCCTGATCATAGAACCGCGTTTCTATGATTTCTTTACAAGAAGTTTGGTGCCAACAGTTCATTACTGGCCCGTAAATGAAAACCAAGAATGCAGATCAATTAAATTTGCTGTTGATTGGGGAAACAAGCATCCGGAAGAGGTTAACTTTTTAGACTTTGGTTTCGATTCTCATATGCTGCCAAATGTACCGCAAAATATAAAGGGTCAGAACTGTTTTGCAGGCAAAGAAGATAGGAGAACAAGGAAGCAACTTCATTCAGAAACAGGTCCAGATGAAATACGTGTACGATTACATGTTTCATTTGTTTTCTGAGTACTCTAAACTTGTCAAATACAAACCAACCGTTCCAGTTAATGCGACACAAGTATGCTCGGAATCACTGTTTTGCTCCGGTGTAGGGATGAAGAAGAGGTTCAAATTACAATCA
Source organism: Apium graveolens (assembly GCF_009905375.1). Classification (NCBI taxonomy): domain Eukaryota; kingdom Viridiplantae; phylum Streptophyta; class Magnoliopsida; order Apiales; family Apiaceae; genus Apium; species Apium graveolens. The sequence continues at coordinate 77,509 of NW_027417323.1, read as the reverse complement.
CTAGTAGAGAGTCCTTCACCTACTGGTCCTTGCAACTTGCCTAGTCCTTATGATCCTACAGCTCTTGAAGAGTTTCTTAGAAGAAAAGAAAATTTAACAAGGCAAGTCGAATCTTTGGAATCAAGTAACGATACAGGAGAAGCAAAAATTCTAAGCTCTATGTAGCCAAAAGTTTATTAGGTACACTCTGCACAAACATTGTGCTCAACTACCCCCCCCCCCCAGAAATCAAACATCCTATGCACCAATACCAGTATATTATATGTCATGCCAGTACAAGATGCTTCAAGCTACACACATACACCTGGTGACATTTACTTGAGTAACAGGGTGCTTTGTCCGACCAAAAATTGTCCTGTCATTTCACCTAAAGCTCGGCCTTACAATAGAAGATAGAATACAGTATGCAATCGGATATTTTACACAGGGGAGTTGTCTAGTGTCTTGGTTTTACCTGTAATGTGGCCGGCCGTTCTGATTATCTTTGTCATCAGCGGCCCTGATAACTCCAGAATGCATGTGAAATTGTTTTCAGATAAGATGGCTATTTATCATGTCACTTTGGCCATTTAAGTTTTTTTTTTTGTTGTTCTTTTAGATTTTAAACCAATCACCGCTTGGTAATCAGAAGAAAAACAATTACAACTACATCCAATAATTTAACAGAAAACCACCAAAAGTAAGAGATAAAATTGATAGTTCAAATAAAATTCTACAGTCTAAGTAGAAACTGTCACTTTTCAGTCGTCAGGTTAATCACCATGACTGGAACATGTCAACAGAGGATATAACCAATTTGAAGCTGTAATTGCCAGAAGATAAAATTCTAAGTACAAGCCCAACTTCCAATATCTTTTGAGCCGCTATTTTAGTCTAAGCAAGCTCACTGCAATCTTGAACAGCCATTATTTCATCTTGTACTAGTGGGATTATCAACAGTTTCCAGCAATTTCATCTTTAAAAATCTGACCAAGGCACTGCGACATAACTACACAGGCAGCTACAGCTTAAGAGTACATACACCGAAAATAAAAGCCCATATCCTGGAGCAATTATTTAGAAACCACTTTGTGACTTCGATCATAAACACAAATTAGAAAAACGCTCCTGACATCGAGATGGAAGCCATCCACCACTCTATATTCCATCTCTCCTTGGTTTCAAGGCTATGAAATATGAATAACCCTGATATTTATAAACAACTACATCTTCCAGATTTCCAAACAGGAACAACCACATTCCTATAGCTTGTTGGAATGCACGAGCAGGCGATGCTGTGAATTATGTACATTCTTCTAACAGGCAGCAGTTATCCTGAAAAAGGGCAAGCAAAGAACAAGACCCGGCATGTTATAAGATATACATGCATATAAGATGTGCACACTTAGAGTACAAATATAATACATGTGGTTATGGCTATATATCAGACGTTCAAAATTTTTGAACACAACCAGCTTCTTTTGCAAATACCAGCTTTGTAGAGTAGGTAGTTGTCTAGGTTTTCTCTATTTAAGTATAGGCACCACACCATCTTACTCTACTTTTTCATAGGACAACTTATGTGTATTTCAATTGTTGATGACAAAAACTACCAACCATAAACAAAGAAAGGTTCTTTAAGAAAGTCAACAGAGTCTTTTAGGTAGAAATTTGGAAAGTAAAACGATTGCTCAATTATAATCTAAGTTTTAAACCTTTCGACACTCAAATTAATAAAATAGTTCAGCACGAAAAACTACCACTTCCACAATAATATTTTTGATGCACAAATGAAGATTAAACTTCACATGTACAGTCCACAAAAATTACCATTTCCTAAATATTATTTTTGATGAACAAATGAAGATTAAACTTCACATGTACAGTCCACAAAACTTAAATTATATGATCTACAATCACTTAACCACTTTGCCCCAGACATGTCCTACTTGCTAATAAGGAATCCAGGTAAATACACTTGGAATATATACCCTGAAGGGTCCTGCTTAACGAAATTAGTCGGAAAGAAGGTGTATTCCCTTCCATCAGCGTATAATATTTTTATATGTCCCTTATGCCCTATAGTATAATATTTTTGGCAGTTGTGTATCCTTAAAATGAGGGTATAAGAAACAAACATGGTGGAAAAATAAAAATATATTCTGCATCGAAATGTGTTAAGCTCGCCACTGATTTTCAAAAAATTGACTACTCCAGAGAACTGTGGCATTACTCACCCTGTTGACACTACTGACCAAATATCAAGTTATCATCAGATGTTACTGGCAGTAGATAGCCTGATCAATTTGTGGAGGAATTTGCTTGATCTCAGTTCCAAGCTCTTGTTCAATCCTATACCTGTCATTAATTTGAGCACCGACAAATTTAATAACTCCTTGCATTGCATATTAACTTCTGGTCTGAAAAAACTAAAGATAAAAACAAACAGCCATACAAATTAAAGCGATCCTCGTAAGTAATAAGATTCACTGCCAACCCAAGGTGTCCAAACCTCCCTGATCGACCAACCTGGATAAAAGATGAGTATAAATAACAAAACACATATAATGCTGACTTTCTAAAAACTGTTACCAGACATACCCTATGGAGATAAGTTTCAGCACTTTTAGGAAAATCAAAGTTGATAACGACATTAACTGCCTGAATATCAATCCCTCTTGTAAACAGATCTGCAATAAGTACATCACATAAAGAAAAAATAAACATTGATGCCCAACACGGATAATTGCAATATATCGGAAATCTACCACAATTACAATCTAATCTAAAGGTGTACCCAATAACTACTGGAAAACTAACCATAATTTGCATATTTACAATCTAATGTTTCAGGAAATAAATATTTTCCATATTTGCTACTTTTCTACACAATACATAAACTTAAACACAACATGCCTGTATGTATATCCTATCTGCCGCTATAAGGATTAAGCAAGACAGGCATTTGGAGGTTCAACAACGGTTGAAGTAAATGGAAAATGGTTTAATTATTTACCTGTGCAAACAAGATTCCTACATGCGCCATTCCGAAAATCATGAAATACTCTGTTGCGATGATCTTGAAGCATCTTTGCATGGATATAAAAGCAAGAGTAACCAAGCTCTGTAATTTTCTTGGCCAGCAGTTCCACCCGATTCACAGAGTTGCAGAAAATGATTGACTGGTTAATCTGAAGCTGTAATAGGCAACATATTAATCAATAGACTGTCTTGTTACAAATGCAAATTGTAGAGATTTTAAATTAAAGCCAAACCTTTGAGAAAAGGGTGTTCAGGCAGTGTATTTTTTGTCTCTCTTCAACAAAAGCATAAAACTGTGTTATTCCCTTGAGAGTGAGCTCGTCCATCAGGTTGATGACATAGGGCTTTTGCAGATATCTATCCTTAAAATCCTTCACCGTTACAGGAAATGTAGCTGAAAACATCAAAATTTGACGATTCGTAGGCAGAAAACGAATGAGCTGTTGTATAGAAGGTTGGAACTCTGGCGACAAGAGCCTATCAGCCTGGGAAAAAAAATTATACTGAAGCCGTAAGATTCTTTAACACATGTTTAGGACAAAGTGAAAATTATCACATAATAACATAGTCAATTATACTATAATCACAGTAAATAAACAAACCACAGAATGTTTAGTTCCTTAGGATAAAGGTGACTCTTGCTTTAAAGGATTAAAATACATGACAAAAGATGCTAACTAGGAAACATGTAACACTCTTCAAGCCTTAACTAAATATACATTTTGATTTAATCAAAGTGTAAGAATACATAGTCCGCTTGTGATAATAAATTCTGAAGACTAAGATTAAACATTCCCATAATTAACAATACAGCAGAGAGCAACAATTAAGCTTTCTATACTGTAATGCCCAAATCCTTTAATTTGTTTTATTTACCAAAGTATTAATACTCTAGGCTCAGAATCTAGCAAGAGAAACAAAAAACCCAGAAGCGAAACAACAATCTTATACCTCATCCATAGCAAGCATACTGCAGTTTTTTAAATCGCAAATACCCTTATTTGCTAGATCTAAGATTCTTCCAGGAGTACCAACAAGTAAATGAACAGGCTGATACAACCGCATAATGTCATCTTTTAAACTGGTTCCGCCAGTTGTAACCATGACTTCAATTTTTAAATGCTTCCCAAGCTCCTTACAAACTTGTGAAGTTTGAAGGGCCAGTTCTCGAGTAGGGACAAGTATAACAACTGCACAGAAGATGGAGTAGATATAAAGATAGCAAAAATAATACATAAACAAGCTCCAACATGCTAGGCACATATTTCAAAGATTTTTTTTATTAAGGATATTAAACATAAAAATGGTATTTTTATGTTCTGCATGCTTTGATGCCCAATGAGGATTTAATCCTACTATCTTTGCATTTTAATGCCTTTTCAAAATATAGAAAAAAAAAATCAAAAACTTGCAAAAAGGGAATTCCTAATTTTCAACTTTCAACGTGTTCCAAAAAAATACTTTACACCTAACCAAAAATTCTCTACATCTAAGAGTAGAGGCGAGCTATGTGTATAACTCCCCCTCCCCAGACCATATTTTCAAGTGAGACATACCAAGCAAGTTCAATTTGTCTATTTTGGTTCGGCCTTAATCCTTCGAAGTTGATAAGCCAAAGAAGAATGAGACATCTATACATGTTGACTTGTTTTTTCTCACATAATCTAGATAAATTTTGAGCCACGATGCATTATCATTTTCCACTACTGTTTTAGATAACATTTGATGTGACCAACACAAAAAACTTCATAAAAAGCATTACTGATAAACACACCGAGTGGAACAACCTAGTAAGTTCAGTTCGGTTTGGATTTAATCTTTTGACCTTCTTAAACCAAAGATTGGGACATCTATAGTATACATGTTAAATTGCTTTTTCTCACATAATCAAGATGAATATCAAGCCACAATGCCTTGTCACATTTTCCACCACTGTTATGGATAATTTTTTGGGTATGCAATACAAAAAACTTTAGAAACAACGGAACCTAATTACACACAATAAGAGGGAAGATAGATACCTTGAATCACATTATTATCTTGATCTATCCTTTCCAATGCTGGAATGCAAAAGGCGGCAGTTTTTCCTGTACCATTCTTAGCCCTAGCAAGGATATCACTGCCCGTTAAAGCAATAGGAATACTTTCCTCCTGAATAGGAGATGGCCTCTCAAAACCCTTCTCATATATCCCCATAAGTAATTCACGTTTTAGAAAATAGTCTTCGAATTCATTTCCTTTTGTGGCTGTCACATCCTGAAAGGAAAAATATTAGAAAAGATACTACGTAAGGCCTAAGAGTAAATATGGACATGGTAATATATCCAAGTGCAAAAGAAGAATGAATTTTCAAAGGACTTCAAGCACTTAATACATAAAAAATAGTAATTTCATATGACAAGACAATATTGCTAAATCAAATTAAGTAGTGGTTTAAAAGTAAAAATACCCCAATATTATCTGTGATCAGAAGTATCTATGTGTCTCAGAGAAACACTTTGCACTAAACAAAAAATGGTATTTATTTAATATTTATTTCCTTGAAATTTAATAGATAAGCACACTTCAGGGTTAAGTTTTTACAAAAAGTTGCTTAACGCAACATCTAGATACAGCTCGTAATTTTGATGATAAAATCTGAACCAAATTTCAGAAAATGAACGTTCTTGTATTTATGCTGAAGGGGAGGGGTAATTAATATGAAAAAGTGTACCTCTTAAGGTTGTTATTTTATAGGTAATCAGTTTCTTGTCTTAAGACCTATATCAAGATTAGATCCTTATTCCAGATATTAAAAACAAATGCACACAGAATATACAACTCTGTAGCTTATCAAATGTCACAGTTTGATATATTGTGGATATGTCAAATAGTAAGGAAAAAAGTTGGAATGATGAATGACGACAAATCACTTAAATAAGAATAAAGTTCAAAAGCAACTCCCAAATGTTCTGAAAACCAAAGTACTAAAATCCCACCTAGGTGCTGCAAGGTACTCTATCCACTCAATTCTGGTGTCCTAAGCCCCGTCAAGGTAAAATCGAAGATTGGATGTTATACTTAACATTCCCAGTCTATCTATATCATGAAGAACTGTAGTGCTGTTAATTTATAGACATGTTTGAAATTTTCATGCATGTTAACATATCTTTACAGCCACTAATTAGAATTGTTATATTTTTGCAGAGAGATAATACAAAATAAATAGATGATACATAAGAATCAGAATACCTATAAATTTCTTAATGACCCCCCCCCCCATATTCATTAATTAATTATGTCATTCATGATACTTAGCTATTTTCAACTGAACCAAACGTTTTAACGTAAAAGGGTTAACATTCCAGAATCTGAATTTGACACAATATTACATGCATACTTTAGTTTCCACAAATGTCGTTTACGTTTATAACAAAATAAAAAACGGATGATAGCAAATTTAGGTTTAATTTGCAAAAGAATCTTGCAATAGATTATTTTAGCATCATACCTCTGTACGGTAGCGAGTATCCTGAGGAGGAAGCTTTAATTGCGCCTTCCAATCTTCCAAGCTATATATGAAATAAGAGAGAAAAACTCGGCTCAAACTTAAATATCAATGCCATCTAACAACTGTAGTCATGTCTCATTCTCGATACAGGAAATTTTCTGCACTACCAACTCTGTCTTCTTATGTCTTACAACTATAAAGTCAATTAAATGATGAGAATTACAATAAATGACCGTTCTATTGGCCGCCTTTTATATATCAATCAAGGCAAAAAAAATTATATGTTTTTTGTTAACATCTACAGGTAGAAAGTAAATTCAAACCTTAAATAAGAAAAACTATAAGTCAACAGATTCAAACCTTAAATAAAGAACTACGATAACTCAACAGATAAAAACACATTAAATCATAGTGGTTCTCACTTGAAGAAACAATAAACCAGACAAACATATTCACGTCTAAGCAATACCATAATAACACCAACGTAAACCAATGTAACAGCATAAAGACTCCATTTTTACCAAAAAAACCCATAAAAATCAAAACTTTCACACACTATATACCACAATTCTACCACAACACACTCAAAAAAGCATACCCAGAATCAAGACGTTCCGATTGCACAGTCTTTTCGACGACATCACGAGCTTCCATTTGGTCCCTTCTAAGCCACTGTTGCTGCTGATACTGTTGCACATTACTATTACTATTCCTCTGCCCATAGTAATTTCGCTGCTGCTGCTGATAATTATAATTATTATAATTTCTATTTTGATCATTAGGGTTAGAGCTAAAATTGCCGCTGCGACCGCCGGCGAGTCCCGGCGAAAACCTACCTCGAGAGTTCATAAATGTATGTAAAAAGTAATTAAATCAAGAAAGATTAAAAATGGTGGAGTAGATACAATTGTGTGTGTGTATAGATGGGTGAATTGGTGAAGCAAAATGGCGGGGTTAAAAAGTTCCACCTTTTTGCGTGTTGATGAGGAATTGGGGGTGAATTGAGTGAGTTTTTGTTGATATTTTGGAACCCTAATTGTGTATAAGGAATAGGGATATAGAGAAATACAATTCAAATGGGTCCCGTATAAAAATGGCTATGCAAGCTTGTAATATTTTTTTTTGTCAATAATGAAATAATTTCATTGATAAAATTTTGGAATACAAAAAAATATATTTTCCGATCACAAAATTCATCATCTAAGAAAAATTGAAAAGCATGTAAGTTGCCTCCGGATCTTTAGACAATAAAATATTAATATATAAAATAGATAACCCACGAAAAAGACCTCGTTAAAATATAGTAAACCCTATGGGGAAAAAACTAAGAAGAAAAAAGAGTGCCCTTTATTTTATACAAAAGTAACAATAAATTATTGTCTTCCGATAATTGTAAAAATATCTCATATCATCAATATGAAACTAAAATGTTTGGTGCTACAAGGTTACAAGGTCCATTGTTAGATTATTGTGCTATAAAGTCTATAAAAAGACCCAAATTAGAACATTTTTCAATTATCCTAAAAATAAGAACAAATGAAATAAGGAAAATATATTAAAACATAAAAACAAATGTACATATAATACGACTTTAAAATGACTCATAAAATCAATAAATAAATGGGAAAAAACCATCATATATGGCACTCGCACAAATAAATCACCTCACGTGACACATCATTCTATAAATTAAGTTTTGAAGTTCATTTATTTTAAAACTTAATTGCCTTTAAAAAATTTAAAAGCATAATAAAGGCACAATCTGAAAAAAGTATTATTAAAATAACTATTACTGAAAAATTAGCTCCATTCAAATCAAAAATGGATATAATTAAAAGACGTTAATAAAACATAAAGATTCATTCGAAAAGGGTTAACATATATAAAAAAAACTTTTAATAAGAGTATTAAAGAGATAATAACTACAATCGTTTTAAAAGCTAAAAACCATTTCACATAAAATTTTCCTAAAAAAATACTAAGCAAGAAACCTTTATCATTAAAAATCAATTAAGGAAAAATGTTAAACCTAATTAATTACACATTAAAAGCATATAAACAAATCAGTTACCAAAATTAAGAGAAATAATTTAAAAATATGAAACTTTCACTAATAAAAGCTACATCAAATTAAGGAGATAACACGAATTATCATTAAGTAATTAATGAAACACAACTCATGACTCAATTATATTTATTAAAAAAAATGACTAGAATTGATTTGGACAAAAATAAAGAATAGACATTTTTAGCAGGGACATAATTTTGATAGTATAACCAATAATAAAAGCATAGAAAAACTATCATATATAATCATAATGTTACCGTATCATCAATAACTCCACTACACGATAACTACAAAAATTTATATTAATAAACCCTTTTCGAAATTCTTTCTTTAAAATACTAACACAAACAATTCATGATTTACAAACAACGAAATCAAAATAGTCAATATTAATCAAATACACCTAATCAGTATCAGTTAAAATTATAGTATGATACAATTCAAAAATCATGCATGATCTAAGTACTAACTCACAATAACTATCATTAATAACAATTCAATTTTGTAAAACTGAAACGTAAATCAAGGTCAAAGATATTAAATATTTTTCCGCTGATTACCACCGATCACCACCAATGAACCACCGCCAGCCACCACCTTTATGATAAATGAAATAAAAATAATTAGCCACACCTGAACCGCGGCCTTGATCACTCACGGACTTACCTGTACTCACACGTGTGAATATTCCAGGTTGATATTCTGGACCGATCTACAATGAATTGACTCACCTGGAATGCTATAAAATCTGGAACGAATCCGTTTGTCATATGTCATATGTTTTCATGGTTTCCCTCGATTAAAACAATTTCATACACGACATCTTCGATGCTGTACACAATCTAGACGACACCCACTTCAATTTCGACTACGACGACGGCTTCTCCGACAACTTACTCACCGGAAAATGCGAGGCTCGTGACGTGGGGATGAGCTGTTTATGCACTAGAAGTAAAGAGGAGATCCGATACTTTAATATTTAGTATTTAAATACTAAATATTAACAATATTGATGATATGTTACTTCATATATAGGGCATATGCTCGCGCTACACACGCCTTCTTTAATATTTGGAGAATCAACTCTTTATTTTTTTATTATTTAAAAAAAATCATTACTTTAGAGCTTCTATATTACTCGTAAACACATTTTCAAAAACTATTTTTAAAAAAATAAAAAATAATATCTATTTACATTAAATAATAAGACCTTGGACTTTTAGTGCAAAATACATGTAAAACATATTAGGACGAAAAAATTTGAAGAAAAATCATTAAAAGGGTTATATTTGGTGACTGTAACAAAAATGAAACCCGGTACTGTAGGAGTAATTATGAAGATTTGCTTAGACACGCTATCACATCACTTTAATAAACAAATGGATTTTTACTCTTAACATAATATAAATTAATCTTAGGAAAAAATTTGGTGTGCTTAATACATTCACAGCTATTAATCTATCCTCAATCTTTAATTTTACAATATATCCCATACACACTTACACTTCTACTTTTTCAATTTCACTGTCCTACCAACAAACTCAATTAGTACTTGTATACTATCTTTACAAATGATAATATTTTTATTTCATCATCTTCTCCTAGCAATCAATTGAAAAATGAATTCAAAAAAGAGTATACAATTAAACACCACAAACATCATTAGGAACATTGTTTGATAATTTATATTTGCACTATGAACAACTGTTGTGTTTATGATACAACTTGATTAGCGTTGTATTAACTGATGAAAGTTCAAGCTAAATGTACACATTTTGTGTGACTTATCTGGTGAAAAAGATGTGGTCATCGTACTCATCTGGTGTCGTGGTACTGAAAAGGATATGAATTTTCTGGAACATGGACATGATGGTCATCAACGAATCATCAGAAAGCAGGGTTGATTCCATGCCTTCAAGTATCTAAAATCTATCCTATATTCAGGCCTATTAGCAAGTAGTTATTAGGAAACGACTGTAGCCTATCTGATTATGTTTGTAAGGCAAATAAGAGTACATGTATAGTAGACTCATATTAACTGGTTACTACAATGTTCTGATAATAAGTGCAAAATCAGATATTGTTTAAAGTTACATATGAAACAATACCATCCCTGCAATCTAGTAATACAGAAAATATGAAAATGGTGGTTCCAAAAATATAAATCATAGTGAATGTGATGTGTTAGAAAGAATATTAAAATATAAGATTGGTATTAATAATGTATTAGCTAAACTGATGATGACACAAAAAATTTAAAAACATTGAACATGTTGATTTTTTTTTATATAATCAAAATGGAGTGATATAATTATGCATCAATCGATATGGATGACACATACTAAACTGACAACTTTGAATAAAATCCAAGAGAGATTTAAATTACAAAACGGGAAACCAACTCCAACAAAACATAGTCTTGAAACCAAAGTTTACGAACAAACTTTATTGATAGGCATAAAAATAGAAAACATTCGGTAGAAGCTTTAGTTATTTTTTCTAATTGATAGAGATATATTACTTCTCCTGCAAAATTGAAATACGGCTAATCAGAAATCAGAGCATCAATCAACATATAAATGAATATGTAATTTTTTTAATTTTGACAATGTTTACCATTTTGATCTTCTTGCTAACTGACATTGTAGATCCTGGAGTTCTTCTAGAGTGAGTAAAATTTGTGGACTGCAAGAGTAATAAAAAACATAATCATATAAAACTTGATTTTACATTTACAATGGGAATAACATTAATATGATACTAAGAAAGATAGTTTAGACTTGCATCAGGTATATTAATGTCTGGAATCTGCGATGGGATTGAAATATCAGTTAAAAAAGTGCTTGCTATTGAACCTAAATAAAGCTCATTGGCATGAAACAGAATCCACATTTGTTGTGTTTATCATCACTAACAGTAATCACATCAATAATTTCTTTACCGGTAAGGGAAATGAGAACATCAGGAACCATTTTAGGATCCTGAAAAGGTAAATATGGTTACCAAAATGTTGTTTATACATATGCTTATCAGGTATGTGATAAACTATAGCAAACATTCACAACTGTAGAACCTGTAGAATCCTCGGCAAAAACTTTGACTCGGAACCTAAGATATGGTAATGCATAAATAACATCTTTATAAACTGGTGAAATATAAGACTTGGCTTGTGTAACGGAAGATAAATAATGTACATTATACTTCTTTCCAGTAACTGGAATGCTGTGAGGAACACATTTGTAACTACGATCAATCTTGGTAACTTCAGCTTGGCACTTGTTGCATGAATTGTACCACCAGAAAGAAAACCCTTCAATATTCGCAATCACAAATGTGAAGAACATGTTCTTCTGCTTAGTTTGAAACGGAGATGAGAACACAAAAATTAACATTATTTAACTGCATATGAACTAAATCAAATCTATAATAAACTAAACCTGAAGCAGATCTTCAGGGTTCAATATAAGTTGAGCAAGAGACATCATCTCAAATATTGGAACATCTCTAGTTTCGGGACTCTGACCATCATCAATCACAAAACCCTTATAACCATCATCTTCAAGCCTTATGTATAATACTGATTCGTAAATAAGTAAAACTCATAACATTAAGGCACTGCCGTATATAGATTTAAAATGCATACCTCTGTCTAAATTCAGTTCATAATCATCACTTAGGTTGAAATAAACTTTGAACGATGGCAATGTACTAATTTGGACATAATCTACAAAAACTTTTTACATTAAGTATTCATTGTTCACAAGATAAGAATATGAACAGTTAATATGTAAATTGAGGTTGTTATAAGTCGCAAAGTGTTATAATGTGCAAAAACATAGTGTTAGGAATATGTTGTGAACTTGATGATAAGTTAAATAAAACACCTTAGTAGATTTAACTTAGTGAATTTTGTAGCTCTCGACGGATGTTCTAATATAGTCCCGAAGGATGAACTTTATAGTCCCGACGGATGAACTTTATAGTCCCGACGGATTACAATTTGACATCCATCGAGAGTGTAGCTTATGTAACAAATAAGTATTGTAGCACATTTCTGCAAACAACATATTTTAGTCTAGTAGATTCTGTAGGATTCTCTAAGTCATGTTGACTACTAGATTGATATGCAGAATATGTTGGCTAATTGTTAATATGAGATGTTTTGTAATTATGTATAAGTGAAATGGAGTCAAGTGACAAATAGACTCCCGATGGATGATCTACAAGGCTCCCGACGGATGATCAACATATTCCCGACGGATGTTCAACATAATCTCGACGGATGATCATATTCAAAATAGCTGTTAATAGTGACAACACAGTCACATGTGTCGGGTGTTTGCAAAAGGAATGTGGCAGCCTGTTAAGCAGGATTTTGAGAACAAAGAAGCATTACCATTTCCATGCAAATGTGAAGATATTCAAAGATGCTGGATAGAGTAATGTTGCAGCATGATATTAGGCTAGATTTATTTTGTTTTATTACCTTGTCTTACTGTCATGTAACTTGGTGATATATAAACCAAGTGTAACAAGTAGAACAACTAACTAAGCAAGCACATTTTTCAGAGAGATTGATAAAGCTGTACTTGTTAAGAATTTCTCTGTAGTTTATTTGTTCACTTGTAACGCAGCTGTGTGCTATTCAAAGCATCACAGAGTTCTCAATCTGATATATATATATATATATATATATATCTGGTGGATACTTTCAAATCCATCAGAAAGTTTTAAAGCTTGTGTTTTATTACTTAGTGTTTTGATTTCTATTATTCTTTCATTCCGCATTACAACAAATCAAACACTGTTATATATATTAAGTTAGAACATTTTTAAAATCTCAAAAGTAGCCAGAATTACATTCAACCCCCCTTCTATAATTCTTGTTATATTGTTAGGGATTAACAATTGGTATCAGAGCAAGCTCTTGAAGTACAAAGAGTGTAAAGATCACAACAATCAACAAGATGAACAAAAAGGATGTTGGAGTTAAAATTTTATTTCTGGATAAAGACAACTATCACCACTGGAAGGTGAAGATGCACCTACATCTTCTTTCTCAAGATGAAGCGTATGTGGATTGCATTGAAAGAGGTCCTCATGTCCCTATGAGAGCTGCTACAGGGAATGAACCATCAGTTTCAAAACCTAGGCATGAATGGTCTGATCCAGACATTGAACAAGTCAGGAAAGATAAGAAGGCCATGAACATACTGTTTAATGGTGTTGATGGTGATATATTTGATAACTTCAGTAACTGTAAAATAGCCAAAGAGGTTTGGGACACAATACAGATTATTTGTGATGGGACTGAGTAAGTAAGGGAGAACAAGATGTAACTCTTGATTTAGGAATATGAGCATTTTCACTGTGAAGAAAGTGAGTCACTCACTGATATTTTTAGTAGGTTTCAGAAACTACTGAATGCTCTAAAACTGCATGGAAGAGTCTATCAGACAAAAGACTCTAACCTCAAGTTCCTTAGATCTCTCCCAAAGGAGTGGAATCCAATGACAGTCTCATTGAGAAATTCACAAGATTACAAGGAGTTCACCTTGGAGAGACTGTATGGCATCCTGAAAACATATAAGCTTGAAATAGATCAAGATAAAAGAATGGAGAAAGGAAGGAAGAAGGGAGGATCCATTGTATTTGTTGCTGAGTTGGAAAAGGAGAAAGAGATGAAGGTGGAAGCTGTTGAGTCTACATCAAAGGTCTGTGAAAGCAATGGTAAAGGGCTGGTAGCTGAAAATGAAGAACAGTTGAGCCAAGATGACATGGATGATATTGATGAGCATTTAGCATTCTTATCCAGGAGATTTTCCAAGCGCAAATTCAAGAAGAATTTTGGAGCAGCCAAGCCAAACAGAAACATGGTTGATAAGTCAAAATTCAAGTGTTTCAAATATGGCTTGGCAGGCCATTTTGCTAGCGAGTGTAGACGATTCCATCAAAAAGAAGTTTGAGCCTGTTGATTATAAGCAGAAATACTTTGAGTTGCTCAAGCAGAAGGAATGAGCTTTCATAACTCAGGAGAATGACTGGTCTGCAGATGAATTGGATGAAGATGAAGAAATCAATTATGTCAATCTAGCCCTAATGGCCAAGTCAGATGAAACAGAAACAAGTTCATCAAACAATCAGGTAATCACAACCAACCTAGCTCATTTATCTAAAGCTGAGTGTAATGATGCAATAAATGACATGTCTACTGAATTATATCACCTACGTGTTACACTCAAGTCTCTCACTAAAGAAAACAATAAAATCAAAGAGAATAATGTGTTTTTAAGTGAAAGAAACAATGTGCTAGAGTCTCAATTTGTTGAATTTGAAAAATTAAGAATTGAGTGTAAAATTGCTAAGGATGAATTAACCGAGTCCTTGAAGAAAGAAGAGATTTTAAGGAAGCAGCTTGAGCAAGAACAAGAAGTAATTAAAGCATGGAAATCATCTAGAGATGTTCATGCTCAATTTACTAAAGTTCAAGATATAGAATCCTTTTGTGATGCAGCCTGAAAAAAGAGCAAAGAGAAGCTTGATTCCAATCTGGTTGAACTCTTTACAGATGTGGACTCGACGGATGATGAAAATCATCTGTCGGATAATCAAAAGGATTATCCGTCGAGAGATAAGGAGTCACATTTGTCGGCTGTGAGTAAACCAGTTAGAAAAGCTAAGTTAGTTAAATTGAATGAGAAATATGGATCAGTTTCTAAAAACTTTGTTCCAGGAGAATCAAGTCAAGTTAGAAAAGATAAGAAAGCTAATATTGGTCATATGTCTATCAAACAATTGAATGATAGACTGGAAAAGATTGAGGTTAAAACAGAAGCTAAAAGGAAAAACAATAGAAATGGGAAGGTAGGGATTAACAAACATAACAACTACGCACCTGATAAATATGCACCAAGAGAAATCTGTGTTAAGTGTGGTAGTGTTAATCATTTGTCTGTTAATTGCAAGCTTGCTATGCCTACTCCCATGTCTACACCTTCCTCTTTTTCCAACATGACTGCCATGTCAGCAACGCCTATGAATGCTATGCCTGCTCAGAATATGAATGCACAATTTTTTAATATGCCATTTGCACCTAATCCTTATTATGCTGCATTTAGTATGCCTCAAATACCATTTAGCATAACTTAATGGAATAACATGTTTGCAAATAACGTGCCTTTTCATGTAAACCAAAATGTGCATGATAATTCTGTTTCAATGACTGGTTTCAAAGGTCCAACTCAAATGACTAAGGATGAATCTGAGATCCCTAAATCAAATGAGGTCAAACCTAAGAAACCAAAGAAAAAGGCTAACAAGGCAGGACCCAAGGAAATTTGGGTACCAAAATCAACTTGATTTGGTTTTGATGCGTGTAGGGAAATAGAAAGAATCTTTGGTATCTAGACAGTGGTTGCTCAAGGCACATGACTGGAGATTCTATCCTGCTCACTGAGTTTAAGGAAAGAGTTGGCCCAAGTATCACTTTTGGGGATGACAACAAGGGTTATACTGTGGTATATGGCTTGATTTCAAAAGATAATGTCATCATTGAAGAGGTTTCCCTGGTGGATGGACTCAAACATAATTTGTTGAGTATCAGCCAGCTTTGTGATAAAGGCAACTCAGTCTCTTTCAATTCTGAAGCCTGTGTTGTGACCAACAAAAAGAGCAACAAAGTGGTTCTCACTGGAGTGAGAAAAGGAAATGTGTACCTAGCTGATTTCAACTCATCAAATGCAGAGTCAGTAACTTGTTTTCTCAGTAAAGCAAGTCAAGATGAAAGTTGGCTAAGGCACAAGAAGCTGTCCCATCTAAACTTCAAAACCATGAATGAGCTAGTCAAGAAAGAATTGGTCAGAGGTATTCCTCAAGTGGAGTTTACTAAGGATGGATTGTGTGATGCCTGCCAGAAAGGAAAGCAGATTAAAACATCATTTAGAAAGAAGCTTGATTCAATAATTGAAGAACCTTTGCAACTGTTATACATGGATTTATTTGGACCAGTCAATGTGTTGTCCATCTCAAGGAAAATATATTTCCTAGTAATTGTAGATGATTTCTCAAAGTTCTCTTGGACATATTTTCTAAAATCCAAAGATGAAGCTAGTGAAATTATCATCAATCACATAAGGCAAGTCAACAATCATCCTGACTTCAAAGTAAGAAGAATCGGGAGTGACAATGGAACTGAGTTCATGAATTCTGTGATGAGATCATTTTATGAAGAGAATGGGATTATGCATGAGTTTTTTGTAGCTAGAACTCCACAACAAAATGAAGTGGTGGAAAGGAAAAATAGATCTCTCATTGAAGCTACAAGAACAATTCTAGAAGAATCAAAGTTACCAACATATTTCAGTGCTGAAGTTGTGAATACTGCATGCTACACTCAGAATATTTCTTTGGTTGATCAAGCAAAATGCATGACACCCTACCAATTGTTCAAGAATAGAAAGCCAACAATGAACTTTCTACATGTCTTTGGCTGCAAATGCTATATCTTAAGGAATCAAACTAATCAACATGGAAAGTTTGATGCCAAAGCAGATGAAGGAATTTTTGTTGGATATATTGTGGGAAAAGCATATAGAGTCTACAATTTAAGAACCAACATACTTATAGAATCTGTACATGTTGTGTTTGATGATAAAAAGATTGAAGGACTGCAAGATGGAGATTTACATGAAAGCCTCAAATTCGATAATGTTGAGATGGTTAGTGATGACAGTGTTGATGAAAGTGATCAAGAAATAGTGGCTAAGGACAATACAGAAAAATCTACAACTAATGAAGCACATAACTCAACATCCGTCGAGTTACATAATGTTTCATCCGTCGGTAGACAATCAGCTTCATCTGTCGAGATACAAAGTGCATCATCCGTCGGAACAATGCGAGAAGATGAGAGTCAAAACAGATCACTTACAGAAAGAACCTCATCTTTAAGTCAAAGATCCATAAACTCAGGGGGAGTTTCTTATAATCAAAACTCAATCACACATCAAGACAACAATGAGGCCTCTTCATCTAGAGCTAATCTACCACAATAGAGAAAACGGATAAGAGATCACATTTTTGAGCTCATTTTTAGTGATGCATCTTCTAGAGTTCAAACAAGGAAAACAACTCAAGAGGAATGTCTGTATAGCAGCTTTCTTTCTAAAGAAGAACCAAAGAAGGTAGAAGAAGCTCTCTGTTTGATCCTGATTGGGTTTTAGCTATGCAGGAAGAGCTAAACCAATTTGAAAGGAACAAGTTATGGAAGATAGTACCCAAGTCAAAAGAAAAGAATCCAATTGACACCAAGTGGGTATTCAGAAATAAGATGGATGAAAATGTCATAGTTGTCAGGAACAAAGCTAGATTGGTTGCTAAGGGCTACAGCCAACAAGAAGGAATAGATTTGATGAAACTTTTGCTCCTGTTGTAAGACTTGAAGCCATCATAATTTTCTTAGCCTATGCAGCCCATGCCAATTTCAAAGTCTATCAAATGGATGTCAAAAGTGCCTTTCTGAATGGAGATTTGGAGGAGGAAGTCTATGTCAGTCAGCCTCCTGGTTTCGAAGATCCAAATTTTCCAGAATATGTTTACTATCTTTTGAAAGCACTTTATGGATTGAAGCAGGCACCTAGAGCCTGGTATGATACTCTGTAAAAGTTTCTCTTATAAAATCACTTCACAAGAGGTACTGTTGATAAAATTTTATTCTTTAGAAATGTTAATGGCTCCAGTATACTTGTTCAACTCTATGTAGATGATATTATATTTGGCTCTACAGATGAAAAACTTTGCAAAAAGTTTTCCAAATTGATTCAAAGTAAGTATGAAATTAGCATGATGGGAGAACTAACTTACTTTCTTGGTTTACAAGTTAAGCAAGTCAGTGATGAAATATTCACTAGTCAAACTAAATATATTTATGATGTTTTAAAGAAGTTTGATCTAATGGATTGCACATTTACAAAAGCCCTCATGGCCTGCAACTAAACTTGAATTAAACACTACTAAAAAGTTTGTGGATATTTCAAGCTATAGAGGCATGGTTGGCTCACTTTTGTACTTAACAGCTAGTAGGCCAGATATAATGTTTTCTACTTGTCTTTGTGCTAGATTTCAGGCTGATGCTAGAGAATCTCACTTAGAAGCTATTAAGAGAATTTTCAGATATCTCAAGAGAACACCAAAACTTGGCATTTGGTACCCTAGAGATTCTGGTTTTAATCCAACTGGTTATTCGGATGCAGATTATGCAGGTTGTTAAATTGATAGAAAAAGTACAACCAGAACCTGTCAATTTCTAGGAAACAAGCTAGTATCCTGGTTTAGTAAAAAGCAAAATTCAGTTTCTACTTCTACAGCTGAAACTGAATACATTGCTGCTGGTAGTTGCTGTGCAAAGATCTTATGGATGAAAAACCAACTGTTGGACTATGCTCTGCAAGTGGACAGAATTCCCATTTTCTGTGATAACACAAGTGCAATTGCCATCAATGAAAATCCAGTACAACACTCAAGAACAAAACACATAGACATCACGTACCACTTCATTAGGGAACATGTGATGAATGGTACTGTGGAACTTCATTTTGTTCCAAGTGAGAAGCAGCTTGCAGATATCTTTACCAAGCCACTTGATGAATCCACCTTTTCTAGGTTGGTAAGTGAGTAAGGTATGCTTAATTATTCTTAAATTATTTTATGATAATTTTGCAAGTTGTAATGCAGCCAGAAATTTAATTGATTTTTATATTTTAGATGAAATTTTGGCTAAGTCAAAATTTACATCTCGACGGATGTTCATTATCCATCGAGTTTGATCATCCGTCGAAATAGAATAGCTTAATAAAAATTAATTACTTTTCTGGATTATTTTATACCCGACGGATAATTGCTTTATTCTCATCCGTCGAATTGTCTACATCTTAGCCGTTAATAGTACTGAACATTATCCATCGGATATACTTGCATTCTGTAAGTATATCCAGACGGATAATTGACAGAATTTAGACAGTTTATTTTATTTTAAACGGTTATTTTGGGAAATTTTGATTAGGTCTTTATTTTTAACTTTAATTTTTATTCTTTTTTAATTTGAGAATACATAAAAGCCTTACTTCAGTTTATTTTTAACTTTTATCATTCTCTATTGCAACTAACTGCTATCTTCTTCCTCAAAGCAAAATTCACTCTCTCTCTCTCTCTCACTGCAAATTTCCTCACTTTAACAATGGCACCAGTAGTCAAAATCATGTCACAGTCAGGGTTCATCTATTAGAAGAACCACTTTGCTGCTCTTGTGAACAAAAAAATTCCTGCATCTGAAGATTTTCACAAAATGATGGAATTTGTGAAGGGATGCAAACTCAGTCATGCTATGTTGGCATCACTCACAATCTATTGTGAAGTTGTGGAGGAGATATGGACAACTGCTGTGTACCAGTCTATTGACAAAACCATAATTTTTACTCTCAAAGGTAAGCAATTCTGCATTAACAGTGATGTAATTCAAGCATGCTTTAAGATTCCTGAGAACACTACTACTGAACCACACACATATGCTAATTTAGTTACCATGCTTAATTCTATTGGCTACGCCCTTCCTACCACTAATTTAAGTGAGATTAGAAGGCTAGGTCTTAGAAAAAAGTGGAGTTTTTTGTGTGATGTAGTTACCAAAGTGTTTTCTGGTAAGATAAGTAACTTTGATTCTGTCAACACTATCATGCTTAACATGCTTTATATGCTAGTTACTGAAGTACCATAATTTTAGTGACATGATCATGGTTGATTTAGGTTACAAGTTAGGGGAAATTAAAAAGAGAACTAAAAATATCTATTATGCTAGATTCTTTATAATTCTTGCTAACCATCTTATTGAGGATATTGTTATTGAGAACCCAACCAACAAACTGGATTGTTGGGTTCAAGAAAGGAGAGTGCTTGCATATCTTAACAGAGCAAGTCATCACAATGAGGTTCCCCTTTTCTATTTTCCAATCATGGAGGGCCCTCAGGTAAGTGAGGTAAGCACCACCGTCTCTACTATTCCAACCTCCCAAATTTCTTTGTCTTTGAGTGTGGCTATGGCATCTGTGTCAATGACCAAACAGATGCCTACCCAAGCCACCAAAATAAAAATTTCAAAATTTAAATCAAAGAAAACACCCTCTGGTTTCTCTCAAAAGAAACCAGTTGCAAAATCAACCAAAAGTAAAGAGAGGAGTGTGAAGGGGGGTAAGGTAGGTGAGGGACAGGGTGAAAATCAAAGAAGCCCCAAGAATAAGGATGGAGAGGTAAGTGTAACTAAGCCTAGCCACACCACAGTTTCCCAACAAACTGTAGCGATTAATAAGGAAATCAGCTCACTTCTAGTTTTATCCTCCCAAAAGGATGTTACTATTGAAACAAGCTCCCAACCAGGAGCACGGGTCAAGAGGGTAAGGGACACAAGCTCACCCCAAACTTATACCAGAATGAAGAGATCCAAAACCATTGGAGATGCACAGGGAACACATACACTGCAAACTAAAGCTAAAGACTCAGTCACTGCACCATCTTAAACTCAGATTGATGTGGCTCCAATAAATGTGAAAACACAACCAAAATATTTAATCATAGAAGCACCACAAACACCAAACTCTCCCACAAATTCTCTGGATGTGGATATGATCAACACATCAATTCTCGATTCCCCTTCTTTAACTCTGTTGGGGAAGCCAAAGTCTAGTGCAAGTGAGCATCATCTTTTGGATGATTTGTTGGCTCACTTGCCAATTCTTTCAGGAACTGTTGAGACATCTGTGCCCAAATTTTCATCAATCTGCACAGAGTCTACAATAGTCTCCACTCCAAACTCATTCATTTCTTCTATTCCGGTGGATATTGTTCATCCGTCGGTTAGTGATTGTATCCCGACAGATGTGCCTAACAACAGTCATCCGTCGGCTATCCTAACTACCATCCCGATGAATGTTCCTCATCCGTCGGTACTCACTACACACACTGAAATTTCAATAATTGTTACAAGTGTAGATGAGTTAGTAGTTGTACAATCACTCTTAGGACTGAGGGAAGGGAGTGAATTGAGTGAGAGGCTGAGTTGCCCTCAGGCAAAAGGAGAGGAAATGAGTGAACAAATACAGGCTATTTCTTCCAGCCTGACAAAAGAGAGTGAGAGGAGTTCCACCTTAGTAGGTGAAAGTGAGGGTATGAGGGTGGTGAGCCAAGGGGAGTCCTTGATGCAAGAACAGAAAGAAAATGAGAGAAAAGTAGGTACAACTGAATGGGAAGAGCCCATTGTAAGTGAGTTAATAGATGTCTATGAAGCTGACAAGAGACAGCTAATTCAGCAAGAATATCAAGCTATTTTAGACTCTTGAAGCTGAGGCATTTACTCAACTTGTGGCAACATATCATGTTCTAACTGAACAAAACAATGTGGCTATAGAAAAGATGCTTAACTTGGTGCATACAACTGCTTTAATATAAAGAGCAAAGGATGCCATCACAACCATGCCACCTAAAGCTGGTGATGATGTTGACTATGGAACTGGTGAGTCTGAAGAGTTCTTTGGAGATGAAGATGGTGATGAAGAGGAGTTCATGGACATAGGGGGAGAAGCAAGCCCTACCTCTAGATCAAACATTCCACATTGGGTGTTTTCTAAAGAGTGTGATGAGCAACATTTCAAGACAACTCTTTTTCACATCATTCAATAGACACACACTGCTCTTCAAGCCACTACTCATGCTAGAACCAAGAAGCTTCTACAAGCACACCTCAACTCTCTACAACTACATCAAATACAAGCTCTTAAACACAATCAAGTGTCATTTCAATCAAAATAGAGATTGAACAAGTTAAGAAGGATGTCTCTGAAAGATTGGATGCTAAATTTCCAGATACAACAGTGCTTGACATCAACAAAAAGTTGATGAGGAATTCTAATCTTGCAACTAAAGTGGATTCCTTGGACACAAAACTGAAAGCAGTAGAAGCCTCTCTCATAGCTATTCATCTACATCAAGCATAACAAACCTAGTTGCTTCAAAAGCTGGTGGTTGTACAAACTTCTACCTCCACTCTACTTGATGATAAAAAAAGGGGAAAAAGATTCAGTCATCCCAGTTAGTCAAGGAGGGCAAACCAGTGAGGGGGAGCATGTGTTAAATGTTCAAATCATCCAAGTAATAGTTCCATAAATTACATTACCAAAGCCACCAATATTGGACAACATTGATCTGATCCAAATATCAGCTGCTAAGCTTGATTCAAAGACAAATCTCAAAATGCTTGATGTTACAGCTGTTGAGAAGGAATTTGATGATAAGTGGAAGAAAATAGATGAAGAAATTCAGAAGAAATTTGGTCAGATACAGAAACCAGACAAGACCTTTCATCACCACTCACAAGTCAAACAAATCTCTGTGAATGAAATGAGTCTAGGTAGATTGGAAAAGGGCCAACATTCATGCATCAAGTCTCCAAAGGCCAATATGGTTTTGAAGCCTAAAAGGAACTATCCAAAGTTCTCAGACAAAAATCCTGTGGATCTTATGTTTGAGACACCACGGCCAGATGAAAAGAAGGTGTTGGCAAGGTCAATTGCATTCTTCAAAGATCCAACAGATTCAGTGCTGAAAAGAAGAATTGCCAAGATCTACAAGAATGGTAAGAAAATCTATGTGGTGGCTGGACACCCTCAGTTTGTAGAAGCCAAGAAGGAAGAAAAGGAAAGAATTAAGCAAGAAAAGAAGCAGGCTGCCTTAGATGCTAAAAAGCTCAAATAAAAGAAGAAGCAAGCTGCTATCTTGGCCAAACTTCAAGCTGTGAAAACTACAACTGAGATTTCTGAGAAACCACATGTGATTACTGAAGCTCAAGATCAGAAAATGCAAAATGAACCTCAACAAAAAAGAAAATTTAGATACAAGCTTCATTCCAAAAGAAAATTGGACTTCAGTGATGAGGAAATGGAAGATTACATTCCCAAACAGTCCACAACTTTAACTCAAACATCCAAGCCCTCGGTGGTACATGAGGAATTCAAGGTGGATCCAACAAAGAATTTTCGAGGTGAGCCTATAATTCCCAAGGATGAGCCAATAGACTGGGAAAGTTTGCCTATTTCTGAACTCAATTTACC
The DNA here is from genome assembly GCF_009905375.1 of Apium graveolens. Lineage (NCBI taxonomy): Eukaryota > Viridiplantae > Streptophyta > Magnoliopsida > Apiales > Apiaceae > Apium > Apium graveolens. The sequence continues at coordinate 53,778 of NW_027417323.1, read as the reverse complement.
TATCTTCAACAAGCCAAAGAAAACAAAGATAAGAGCAACCAAGAAGGTCAAGCCTGTGACTCTCAGAACCAAAGCCTTAACCAAAACTCAACCAACTGTCAACAATGGAGATTTACTCTACATCTGTGACATCAAGGAATTTTTTGATATAAATCTCTACTTGGATGAATTGGAAGAGGTAAGAGGAATTGATGCTCACAGACATCTTTCTGAAAGACTAGTGTTTAAGTATAAAGGAGGGAAAGAGATCACATGGCCTCTTCACAGGATTCTTCAAGAAAGCCAATCTGTACTGATAAAGGTCTTCTCATCCTTCAAGAAAAACTTAGGTTTTAATGTAACTGCAAGGAAATTGGTCCTAAAGAAGATAGAAGATCTAAGGAGTAATAAAGCCAAAGATGCACTACTAAAAACTCTATCAATTCCCTTCACAGAAAATAGAGTGCATTTGAGGCCTTATTGGCTGATGGAATTTATGGATGATAAGGGTGTTAGAAGATTCTTCAGACTGGATGACCAATTGAGTATCTCTAGCAATGAGACTCTATTGGAAATACAAGAAAAGCTGGATCTGTCAGATGTTGAAGAACTTAAATTCCACAGGCAGCTCCAAAATCAAATTGAGGAAAATAACAGGAAGCTTGGGAAGAAATCCAGACAATCAAGGAAATAGAAATCATATGCTCAGGCTAGAGGAGCACCTTGATAATGAATGTGAGAACTTTTTGTACACTTTTACTTTGTTCAATTTTCAATAAATTTATAGCACTTATCATTTTTATCTACTATATTTTAATCAGTACATTTAGGGTGTTTTGTTATCATCAAGTTTTTCTTAATTTATGGCTACAATTCCAGTAGACATAAATTGGGGGAGATTGTTAGGAATATGTTATGAAATTGATGATAACTTAAATAAAACACCTTAGTAGATTTAACTTAGTGAATTTTGTAGCTATCGACGGATGTTTTAATATAGTCCCGACGTATGAACTTTATAGTCCCGACGGATGACAATTTAACATCCATCGAGAGTGTATCTTATGTAACAAATAAGTACTATAGCACATTTCTGCAAACAACATGTTTTAGTCTAGTAGATTTTATAGGATTCTCTAAGTCATGTTGACTACTAGATTGATATGCAGAATAGGTTGGCTAATTCTAAATATGAGAGGTCTTGTAATTCTGTATAAGTGAAATAGTTATAAGTGACAGATAGACTCCCGATGGATGATCTACAAGGCTCCCGACGGATGATCTACATATTCCCGACGGATGTTCAACATATTCCTGACGGATGTTCAACATAATCCTGATGGATGATCATATTCAAAATAGCTGTTGATAGTGACAACATAGTCATATGCGTCGGGTGTTTGCAAAAGGAATGTGGCAGACTGTTAAGCAAGATTTTGAGAACAAAGAAGCATTACCATTTCCATGCAAATATGAAGATATTCAAAGATGTTGGATAGAGTAATGTAGTATCGCGCGACCGCGCCAGGAGTGCAGAGATTCAGCGCACCCGCACTCGTGAAGCGCGCGGCCGCGTTGAATTCAAAGAATCCTGTTTCTACTCTGATTTTAATCCAGAAGACTTCTAATCTGCATGGGCTTCTATATAAACATAACTTAAGGTCATTTTTCATAAGAAGACGTACCAGAACTTAAGGAGAAGGTGTAAGAAGACCGTAGAGCACAATTCAACCAAGGCGAAGATGATCTAGTTCATTCTTGTGATTTTTTGTTTTAAGTTATAACTTTGGATGCTAGTTTTCTTATTCGTGAACCTATACTCTTATTTTGTACTTAGTTTATTATTTATTCAGTATAAAGACTACATTTATTATATCAAGTTTTCATCAGAACCCACGTTGATGATGAGTCCAATTATGGGCTAATCATTATCGTGGGGTTCTAATAGATTTATTTATGGATTTTTTTAGTTAATTCATTTCAATGCCTTAGTGCGTGGTGATTTTATGATAACCTAATATTGGTTGTGCTTATTCGTCTTATGAGCGTCGCGAACTTATAAGATAGCGTGTTAATCTTTAATGAAGCGAAAGTGAATTTAAGGGTTTAGAACTTGCCATGCTAGCATAGGTTCATGTATTAGTTATGCATGATTTATAGGTAATTTTAACCATCTTACTTGCCCTATGTAATCACGATAGATAACTTGTGCATTAAAGCATTATATTCTCAAATTCTATAGACATATATGATCTCAATATAATTGGTGTCTATTCAGCTTCTATCTCTTTTGTGGATGTCCGGTATTATGGAATTCGTACAACGACAATTAGCGTTTACTAGTTTCGTGTTATCTGATTAGTGTCATCACTATTGCATGCTAAGGTTAAGAAGGAAAAGGCTATTGAATGAAGTATTTAATGAAGTTAGAATCCTATGTTTGTGTCATATAGTATTCAACTCTCTTTATTCTCTCAATTAATGTTCTTTAGTATAATCTCTTAGTTAGGCGTAGTTAAAATAACCTTAATTTATTATTCGGCTTAGCATTGGATAATAACCATACCATTGTTGCATAAGTACATTGATTAAAATTAACTTAAACCAGTCCCTGTGGGAACGAACTAGAAATAATTCTATATTACTTGCGACCACGTATACTTGCGTGAATTTAGCCCGTGTTTAGCCCTAACAAGTTTTTGGCACCGTTGTCGGGGACTTCAGTGTTAATTTTTTAGTTTATGTGTTTGTCATCATTGGTCGTTAAATTTCAGTGACTCGGACATTGTTACTTACTAAATTCCTTTTCGGGTTTCAGGAACTCCAGTGAGCGTGTATGCATACGCGTTCTCGGTCTCGTAAGAGAACACTGGATCAAGCTGAGGAATAAGTTGTAGTAGAGGAGAAGGTTGAAAAAGATATCCTAGTTGAGAAGGAAGAAGAGGTTCTTATTACAATGGGATAACCAGAAGCGAATCTGAAGGCTTTGATGGAATACTCTCAACCGAAGATTAATGATATTCGGTCTAGCATTGTTCGACCAACCATCTCTGCTAACACCTTTGAGATCAAGTCGAGCACGATTCAGATGATACAGAACTTAGTTCAGTTTGGGGGTTCTTCGATAGAAGACCCCAACATGCACATCAGAGATTTCATCGAGATCTGCGACAATTTCAAGTTCAATGGAGTTTTTGAAGATGCTATTAAGTTGAGACTTTTCCCAATCTCTTTACGGGATAAAGCAAAGTGTTGGTTACATTCTTTACCACCAGGGTCTATCACCAAATGGGAGGATCTTGCTCAAAAGTTCCTAACTAAATTCTTTCCTATGGCAAAGTCTGTTGCAATCAGAAATGCACTTACTCAATTTGCTCAGCAATCTGGAGAATCTTTATGTGAGGCTTGGGATCGTTACAAAGAGATGCTTAGAAAGTGTCCTCACCATGGGATGCCTGACTGGATGATCATTAGCCGCTTCTATAATGGATTGGTGATGCAGCATCAAGAGGAGCCTTGTGGGCTAAAAGCTACGATAAGGCTTATGAACTGATTGAACTGATAGCTGCTAATGAATACCAGAATCCTATTCAGAGACTATCCCAGGGCAAGGTAGCAGGAATTCTGGAATTAGATACAGCTACTGCTATAGCTGCTCAGCTTAAGGCTTTGACGATGTAGGTGGATTCTTTGGCTAATGATATAATTAATCAGATCACTTGTGTATGTGAGCTTTATGCTGGTGCCCATAAGACGGAGCAGCGTGCTATTTCTAGTGAATCAGCTCAGTTCGTGAGCAACTTTCAGAGGTCGCAACAACCTGTGCCAGCCACCTATCATCCCAATAACCGCAATCATCCTAACTTTAGCTGGAGCAACACTCAGAATGCGGTTCAGAAGCCTTATTAGCAGTATCCAGCAAAGCAGTACAACCCTCCTGGTTTTTAGCAACCGCAATATGCACCAAGATAATAACTCCAGCTGCAACAGTCTAATGAAAAATCTGAATTGAAGGAGTTGAGGCTCATGTGCAAAAGCCAAGCGGTTTCTATCAAGACCTTGGAAAATCAAATTGGACAAATTGCCAATGCCTTGCTAAATCGTCAACCTGGTACACTCCCTAGTGACACTGAAGTGCCAGGAAAGAGAGAAGCTAATGAGCAGGTAAAGGCAATTACATTGAGGTCTGGGAAGATTGCAAATCCCGAACACTCTCAAGTTTCGGATGAAGAAGCTGTAGCCGAAGAAGAAGTACAGAAGGAAGCAGAAGTGGAACCAAGGAAGACTATTGTTAAACACACTCCTCCTGAGGGTAATATAGGGGAGAAACAGATCTATCCTCCACCTCCCTTTCCTAAGAGGCTGCAGAAGAAAAAGCTGGATAAGCAGTTTGAAAAGTTTCTGGAGGTGTTCAAGAAACTTTGTTAGTCCCTTAACAATGTAGCAAGAATTACAGAAGGGGGGTTGAATGGAATTCTTGAACCTTTTTCTTGAAATAAAAATGTTCAAACTCAGATATTATAACACCCCCAGATCCGGGGTCGGGGATCCGGGTCGTCACGAGTTCCATTTCCCTTAATAACATCCAATCTTAATAATTACTCAACTACTCTGCACTGTGACTCCACAATAAACACACACACCACACGTTATAGTCTCAGAGATGAACATCCAAAAAAATAATCACAAGTCCTTATATTCCACAATTATCTGCCAATACACCTTAAAAGGTTTTCTGACTAAATTTACATTTCTTTGCCATTATTACAATTCATAAATATACATAAATCTGGTACATCAGAAGTTGAAAGCCTAGCCTATTGGTAGTTCCTACCTCAGCTACGGCGGCATCAGTGCTTCTAGAAAACTGCGGAACGTCTCCTAACCTCTTGCGAATCGGGAGCTTGGTCCGGTTCATCTTATCTATCTGATGTTGTGTGATGAAAGAAGAAAACAAGGGTGAGCAGCAAGCCCACCAAAATAATATGTATAATGATTAACAATATATGAGCCTTCTCATAGTACTCATGAAAGTCTTGGTCAAAAGAAATGAACCAAGTTGATATCTTAATGCGATGAAGTCGCAAAATATTCAGTATATATATACATATATACTTTTCAAAATATTGGAAGTCCTCTTCCATGCATAATACACACAGAGTTCCAGTGTATAACTGTATAAAAATACCGTTGCAAGGTGATCTCATATATCTAACCTTGTCTCAACGTTTTTCTGAAAATCTTTGTCATGCATAAGATAATCATTTACTAGATATAAGTTTAAAAAAAATGAAGTTACAAGATACTCCGATATACTTTATATCCAAATACTACTTGAACTACCACCGTTCAAGTTATAATCAGTTTCAAAGTTCATCACCCAGATGAGACTACAAGATAAGACTTGAATAGATTCAATCTTTGAAATATCATTATAAATAATGAAGTTACGAGATACTTCATTAAGTCCTGATATATATATCCATATATATATATATATATATCTCATACATTTCCTAAAAATCTCTCTCATGTAAAGTATGAACATAGTTATAATATCCAATGAATTTTGGAAAGGAAAAGAATTTTGGCATAAACCAGATATCTTGCTGATCAGGCAAAGATACCAATAAGTAACCTTTTCTACTGTAGATGGATGAATTCCTCACCGGTCATCACCCTGGCCGCATTAGGACCTCGCGCTAGACCGTTACCCGGCCACTCACGCGTTGATGGACTGCCACCCAGCCACTTACACTTTGATAGACCGTACCCCGGCCTGTCGCTTATGCCGACTCAATTAGATGGGCTTACTTCCCGAACATTGGGCAAGTAATCAATTCATTTATCAAAACAGCAACCTTGTTGCGAATATAAAATACACCATAGAGCCGGATCCCTCAGGTTTTGAACGAGTATTTAAATCCCCTTTAAAAGGAAGATCTTAAATATAAAAATGAGTTTTGGGATCCGCTCTAACTTTTAAAAATCATTTTGAAGACTCGAAAACATTTTTAAGAATGTTTGGAGTAATGCTGATTTAATAAAATAAATCATTCCCAATATATTTAGAAAATGTCTGAATATTATTATTTAAATAATATTCCCATAAAGAATAATTTTTATAAAAATAATTGAAGTAGAAGTATTAAAACTTATACTAGAAACGAGTATTAAATAACCAAAGATACACTTATATGAAAGTATTATCTTTATTTGAATAATCGAAAATAAGTTTGATTATTGACACCTTATTCTTTAATAAAATAAAGAATATATTTCAGTAATAAGCGGAGTCATAATACCTCGAATGAATATTATAAATAATATTCATTAAATAAAATAAAGGAGTCATACATCCTCAAATGAATATCCAAGTAATATTCAATAAATAATATAAAGGAGTCATAAGTCCTCGAATGAATATTCAAGATAATATTCATTAATAAAATAAAGTTATCGAATAAACCTTATTCGATTAATAGTTTTGAAAACTATAACCATATATATATATAAATATATATATATATATATATATATATAAAATCTACTCGGGATCCTCGACTCCCGGTTTTAGAAAATGTTTTCACCTTTGGGTCCCTATACTAAGGGTATATGCAAATTACCGCTATTCTCTAGCATAGGTATTATCAACTGGACCAACAGATATACATATGGCAAGAATACGAAACAAGCATGCATATATATACCATATCAGCATGCTTCAATATATCGCAAAAATTTGCTAATTAACCAACATGCATCTATCACAAGATAATGCATATACATATGTACATCACAACAACAGTTATACGGGTAGAAAACTTGCCTGAGCGACTTGGGGTGATAAAAGGCTCGGGACGAGTCTGGTAACCTATAAACAACAAGTAAGTTGGAATTAAACCAAAGTCACTTGTAAATCTATACTTTAACTAACTTAGACTCTAACGCTTGTTTTGCGCTTACTGATTTGCTTAAGTCACCCGGGTACCCTCGGCTCCACCATTTTTAATAATTTAACCTTTACGAGTTTTAAAGCGATTCCTTCGCGAGTGTCTTACCAACTGCCTAACACACTTACCATAAATTTTTCATACACTAATTAACCCTTTTTGGTCTTTAACCTATGTTTCAAAGTAAGGCGAGGGGAAAAGTTTCGTTCGCGAAACGCCGTTACTTGAAACGGTCGTTTCTCCTAAACCGTGCATCGGAATCGAACAAACTATATATCAAAACGAAGCTCGTAACATGAGCTATCTAAACATGGCAGTGGTCATAATCTAGCAGGGGGTTCTCGGGTCCTAATGCTATGCACAAAAACAGTCCAAAGAAAATCGGACGTTACGACGGCTATGTTTACGCGATTTCCAATATTTTAAACCATTCAAAACCCTCCCAATTCAACCTCAAATCCAACATACAACCAACATCCATCCTTATCACATCATAACAACCTCAACCAATTCAATTTTGACATTCATACTTATGCCTAAGCTTAACTTTAACCATACTTAAGTTCTTTTAATCAAAACCACAACATTTACCATTCCATTTCACTACCATTTCAATTCCCAAACTCTAATCACAACAACAAGCTACAATATCATTCTACTAATCAAAATCATCTTATAATACATAGGAATCTAGGGTTTGGAGATGGTATACCTTCCTTGAAGTGGTGGGAGGAGCTAGGAAGCCTTAAGAAGCTTTGAGAAGTCTTAGGAATGCTTGGATCTTCAAGGAAAACAAGAAAAACTTCAAGTTAAAAACTTGAAAACACTATTCATAGCCTTCTTCTTTGATTAAATGGAGAAGATGGAGAAGGAATTGATGGCTTAAACTCATGATATAGCCCTAACTAAGCATGAAGATGATTAGGGAATTAACTCACCAATTTAGGAAGCTTGGATCTTTGATTTTGAATTTCTTGCTCTTTTGAATAGTAAAAAGCCGAGAGCTTCTTCAAGAACAAGCCTTGGTTCTTTTTGATTTTGATGAAAATGATTTTACTTGGCTTGGTTGCTTTGTTTTTGTGTTTGATTTAGTCAATTACCTTGTTGCCCTTGAATTTGTGTGGTTCTCATTCAACCACACCTCCTTCCTTCCCATGTCATGCTTGTGTCATCCTCATGATGTCATCCTCCCCTCCTTGTCCTCTTTCTATTGGTTGGATGACATCATCCCCACTAATCCCCTTGATTAACTTCCTAATCGTTTGCCTAATGACCGCTGATCTGTTATACGGTTCGCTTAACTTTCGTTTTCGTTTATTGTTTGAGGGATCATATCCGGGATCTTATTACTTAGGTTCCCTTAACCTTTCTCAATATATTGTATTCCTTTCATGATCCTCTCTTATAATCCTTTAATTTAAATCCTTTTTATCCTGTTACCTTATAATCAATTCTTTCCGTATCTATTGGATTTCCGGGAAAAATCAAAGTGTTCGGATTTGGATTCTGACGATCTTTACATACACTTATATCCCATATAAAGTACTAATAAAATCTCAGAATATCCATATCAGAACCCCTACATAGTGTGGCATGAAAAGTTTTCTCATTCAGCAAAAACACTATTCATAAGGGTTTCAAAAATTTCCCAAAAATTGGGGTTATTACAGATATATATAAGTGTATTGATTAGCACAATGCGGAATAAGAACTTAAGTGAATCAATACCCAAGTAATTAAAAAAGAGAGTCTTTAAAAACTTTCTGGTGGATTTAAACAATTCCACCAGAGTTATATATATTATATCGAGAGAACTCTGTTTAATGAACACAGCTGCTTTACAAATGTTGAACTACTGAGAATACAGAGAAATGCTAAGAATCCTGCTTACAAATATTTCTCTATGTTTATATCTCAGATCTTAGTTTCTATTTGCTACTTCTTGGTTTATATATTACCAAGATTACAAAGTCAAAAGATAGGATCATTATAAAAACTATCAGTTTTTATGCTTTGCTACTTTGTTCTCTATTACCCAGTTAATAGGCTTCCTCATTCCTTTTGCATACATCTCGACGCATGTGACCAGTTGTCACTGTCAACTGATGTTTGAATTCTTTATCCGTTAGGTTCATAATCATCCGTCGAGTTAATGATCATCCGTTGGATTGTTGATCATCCGTCTGGTGCTTTGTAGATTATCCGTCGGGTAGCAATCAGGCACTTGACTTCATTTCACTTATGCAGAATTACAAGACATCATCTATGTACAATTAATCAACCTATTCTGCATATCTAGTTAAAGTCAACATAACTCATATGCTACTACAGAATCTATACAAAGGTGTATGCAAAAATGTGCTACAGACTTATTATTACATAAGCTACTCACTCGATGGATAATAAGTCATCATCCGTCGGGACTGTAATGAGTTATCCGCCGGGACTATAATTCTTATCCGTCGAGTGCTACATTATTTAACTAAGTAAAATCTACTCAGGTGTTTTGTTTATGTCATCATCAAGTACACAACATATGCACAACAAACTTCATATCAACATACCTTCCGCTGAAGCTCTTGAACAGATGCCTAGTTATGAGAAGTTTATGAAAGGTATACTTTCTCGGAAAGTGAAGCTTGATGACTTAGAGACCGTTGCTCTCACGGAGGAATGCAGTGCTGTGCTGCAATAGAAGTTGCCTCCGAAGTTTAAAGATCCTGGAAGCTTCACTATTCCTTGAACCATTGGAAGCCTGTCATTTGACAAATACTTATGTGACTTGGAAGCTAGCATCAATCTGATGCCTTTGTCAATCTTCAAGAAATCGGACTTACCTGATCCAAAGCCGACTTATATGACCTTGCAGTTGGCCGATCGTTCTATTACATATCCATGAGGCATTGTAGAGGATGTCTTGGTCAAGGTGGATAAACTCATCTTTCCTACTGATTTTGTAATTCTTGATTTCGAGGAGGATAAGAAGATTCTCATAATCTTGGGAAGACCTTTCTTGGCTACTAGCCGAACCTTGATAGATGTGTAGAAGGGTGAGCTCACCATGCGAGTGTTGGATCAGGATGTAATTTTTAATATGTTCAATGCCATGAAATTCCCTACGAAAAATGAGGAGTGTTTAAAGGTGGAGTTGGTCGATTTTGTGGTTACTTCAGAACTTGATCAATTACTAAGGTCAGATGCCTTAAAAAGACCTTGTTGGGGAATTCAGATAGTGAAGATGATGAAGGTGATGAACAATTGCAATATCTGAATGCTTCTCCCTGGAAGCGGAAGATGGATATGCCTTTTGAATCTCTTGGAATGGAGGATCTGAGCAAATATCCAATACGCCTCAAGCCATCTATTGAGGAAGCTCCTACAATTGAGTTTAAACCATTGCTTGAACAATTAAGATATGCTTTTTTAGGTGATGCATCTACTTTGCCTGTGATTATTGCATCTGACCTTTCAGGTAGTGATGAGGAAAAACTCTTAAGAATTTTGAGAGAGTTCAAGTCGGTAATTGGATGGACTATAGTAGATATCAAGGGAATCAATCCTTCTTATTACATGCATAAAATTCTTCTAGAGGAAGGTAGCAAGCCTACTGTTGAGCAACAGAGATGGCTTAATCCAATCATAACAGAAATGATGAAGAAGGAAATTCTCAAGTGGATGGATGCAAGGATCATCTATCCCATTTCTGACAGTTCTTGGGTGAGTCCAGTTCAATATGTGCCGAAGAAAGGAGGTATCACGGTTATAGCTAATGAGAAGAATGAGCTCATTCCTACTCGAACAGTCACGGGGTGGAGAGTTTGTATGGACTACAGAAAGATGAACAAAGCCATGAGAAAGGATCACTTCCCTCTGCCTTTTATTGATCAGATAGTTGACAGATTGGCTGGGCACGACTACTACTGTCTTCTGGATGGCTATTCGGGCTATAAACAGATTTGCATTGCTCTAGAATATCAGGAAAAGACTAATTTCACTTGTCCATTTGGTACGTTTACCTTCAAAAGAGTTTCTTTTAGGTAGTGTGGAGCTCCAGCCATATTTCAGAGATGTGTGATGGCTATCTTCTCTGACATGATTGATCAGAATGTGGAGGTGTTCATGGACGACTTCTCTGTGTTTGGTGATTCATTTGATGAGTGCTTGCAAAATCTCAGCGCAGTTCTTAAAAGGTGTGTTGAGACCAATCTGGTTCTCAACTGGGAGAAATGTCACTTTATGGTACGACAGGGCATTATTCTTTGTCACAATGTCTTTAGTAAAGGTCTTGAGGTGGACAAAGCCAAGGTGGAGGTCATTGAAAATCTTCCTCCACCAATTTCTGTCAAGGGAGTTCGCAGCTTTCTTGGTCATGCAGGTTTCTATAGGCGGTTCATCAAGGACTTTTCTAGAATTTCTAAATCTTTGTGCAATATTCTAGAGAAGGATGTCCCGTTCAAGTTTGATGACGAATGCCTAGCTAATTTTGAGTTCTTGAAGAAGAGTTTGATCATGGCACCTGTCTTAATTGCACCTGATTGGAATGAACCTTTTGAGATGATGTGCGATGCAAGTGACTATGCAGTTGGAGCAGTTCTTGGGCAGAGAAAGAACAACATATTTCATGTGGTCTACTTTGCTAGTAAGACACTCAATGGTGCTCAACTGAATTATACTACTACTGAGAAAAAACTTTTGGCCATTGTCTACAGTTTTGAGAAGTTTCGATCTTATTTTTTTAGGACGAAGGTGACAGTTTTCACTGATCACGCTGCGATTAGATATCTCGTCTCGAAGAAGGACTCGAAGCCTAGATTGATTAAAAAAGAAAAAAAAAGAAAAAAAATGTGTTTATGCATAATTGATCACGAGCGGGCTCTATAATACTCGAGTTATTAAGTTCTTAGGGCACTTTGTGCCTAGTGACCTAAGACTTTTTATAGTCTGGGATCCACTAACCTAACGCTCGCTACATGGGTATTATTATATAAGTCTTTTGTGGACCACACTCATTGCACGGTCAAATAAGCGTATTTGTGTTATTTTTGTGTTGTGAATAAAAGCATGAATCCATGTAAAATTCCGATATAAGAATTAAAGTGTTATATTTATTTTGAGTCTAGCTTTAATTCTATTTGTAACCTTGCGATTGCTTGGATGAGTAGTGAATCATGATTATTGATGCAGTTGCGATGGTATATCTGTAAGCATTTGAACACACGCACGTTTCTGACTTGTAAGTTGACTTGTGGGATTTGATTGATCTTTGTGCGAATAATTGCATTTGTTGAGATGTTACTTGTTGATTGGTTTAGTTATTCTATGAGGATCGTTGCATTCATATAGTTGCATTCATGCATTTTTATTTCTTGTTCTTTGAGTCTGTTTATGCTTTCGGACAAGCATCGATTCAAGTTTGTGGGTATGTTGAATGACATTTATGTCAATTTATAACACTCTGTAAAGCTTTGAATTGGTGTTTTGTACTCAAGTTGTTGGTGTTTTCAACATGTTTTGTAGTATTTTTGCATTTCAGGCATTTAACATGAATTCAGGTGAATTGGCATTATTTTGATGCTAATATTGTGTTAGGATAGTGTCTAGAATAAAAGCTCATGAAAAGACCAACTCAAACCAGCAAGAAAAGAAGAATTCAGAATTTTTCCAGAGAGTCGACGCGCCCGCGTTGTAGTAGCGCGCGCCCGCGCCAAGAGTGCAGAGATGCAGCGCGCCCGCACTGGTGAAGCGCGCGGCCGCGCCGGGTCGAATTCAAAGAATCTTGTTTCTACTCTGATTTTGATCCAGAAGACTTCTAATCTGCATGGGCTGCTATATAAACATAACTTAAGGTCATTTTTCATAAGAAGACGTACTAGAGCTTAAGGAGAAGGCGTAAGAAGACCGTAGAGCACAATTCAACCAAGGCGAAGAGGATCTAGTTTATTCTTGTGATTCTTTGTTTTAAGTTATAACTTTAGATGCTAGTTTTCTTATTCGTAAACCTATACTCTTGTTTCGTACTTAGTTTATTATTTATTCAGTATAAAGACTACATTTATTATATCAAGTTTTCATCAGAACCCACGTTGATGATGAGTCCGATTATGGGCTAATCGTTATCGTGGGGTTCTAACAGATTTATTTATGGATTTCTTTAGTTAATTCGTTTCGATGCCTTAGTGTGTGGTGATTGTATGATAACTAATATTGGTTGTGCTTATTCGTCTTATGAGTGTCGCGAACTTATAAGATAGCGTGTTAATCTTTAATGAAGCAAAAGTGAATTTAAGGGTTCAGAACTTGCCATGCTAGCATAGGTTCATGTATTAGTTATGCATGATTTATAGGTAATTTTAATCATCTTACTTACCCTATGTAATCACGATAGATAACTTGTATATAAAACCATTATATTCTCAAATTCTATAGACATATATGGTCTCAATAAAATTGGTGTCTATTCGGCTTCTATCTCTTTTGTGGATGTCTGGTATTATGGTATTCGTACAACGACAATTAGCGTTTACTAGTTTCGTGTTATCTTATTAGTGTCATCACCATTGCATGCTAAGGTTAAGAATGAAAAGGCTATTGAATGAAGTATTTAATGAAGTTAGAATCCTATGTTTGTGTCATATAGTATTCAACTCTCTTTATTCTCTCAGTGAATGTTCTTTAGTATAATCTCTTAGTTAGGTGTAGTTAAAATAACCTTAATTTATTATTCGGCTTAGCATTTGATAATAACCATATCATTGTTGCATAAGTACATTGATTAAAATTAACTTAAACCAGTCCCTGTGGGAATGAACTAGAAATAATTCTATATTACTTGCGACCACGTATACTTGCGTGAATTTAGTGCGTGTTCAGCCCTAACAAGTTTTTGGCACCGTTGCCAGGGACTTCGGTGTTAATTTTTTAGTTTATGTGTTTGTCATCATTGGTCGTTAAAGTTCAGTGACTCGGACATTGTTACTTACTAAATTCCTTTTCTGGTTTTAGGAACTCTAGCGAGCGTGTATGCATACGCGTTCTCGGTCTCGTAAGAGAACACTGGATCAAGCTGAGGAAGAAGATTTAGTAGAGGAGAAGGTTGAAAAAGATATCCTAGTTGAGAAGGAAGAAGAGGTTCTTATTGCAATGGGAGAACCAGAAGCGAATCTGAAGGCTTTGATGGATTACTCTCAACCGAAGATTAATGATATTCAGTCTAGCATTGTTCGACCAACCATCTCTGCTAACACCTTTGAGATCAAGTCGAGCACGATTCATATGATACAGAACTTAGTTCAGTTTGGGGGTTCTCCTACAGAAGACCCCAACATGCACATCAGAGATTTCATCGAGATCTGCGATAATTTCAAGTTCAATGGAGTTTTTGAAGATGCTATTAAGTTGAGACTGTGGCGCCCTCTAAACCCGGGTCAGAAGTTTGGGGTCCACACACACACCTTAATTATAACCTGCTTATAACAATAATAAAGACAATAATAATATATGCAATGACCCTACTTACCAACCACCACGGACCGTAACAGGTTAAAGTATGCACACAAGCCAAACACACTAATATATTACAAACCGTTCAAATCCCAACTATTTCAAACTCAAAATGAGTATTAAACATTATTACAACTTTTTACAAACTTAAATTATTCCAAAAGAAGCCTACTAGCTCAGCTTTCTCAACCTGAACCCCTAGCTCTTGCGCTGGACTGGGGATCCTCTTTACCAACTGGTTCCTTTTTAACTGGAAAGAATATAAACAACATCGCACAAATGAGCTAACTAGCTCAGCAAGTCATAATGACAAAACTGAGAATAATGATCATCAGGTGAATATGGTTATGATATCAAGTGAACAATGGATTATGATTTAGAATTGGATATTATAATTTTAATTTAAAACCAAGGTTAGGCTGCTGATCAGTCACGCACTAACCCCGAGCAAGGCACACAGCATCGCTCTAACTACTGGATTCAAGACACACATTGGCCTAACTTGACCATTATATGGTCTGACCACGAATCTGGTCCACAGTTTTATAAAAACAATCCAATTCTAACATAATAATAGAATATGCAATAATAAACAATAACCGAAATCATTAACAATAATAAATGTTTAACAATGAAAGGGTTTAAATCCTTGTAAGGATCAACAAGGTACTTTTAAAGCTTGAATGCTGGGTAATGAAAGAATTGGATAACAAAGGAATCAACATTTCAGGGTTTCAAAGATTTGGGCTTTCAAAGCATAAGATATCATGGATTGAGTATATAATAATTCAGTTCAGTGTCTAATATTTAGTTTGTATGTATTTGTGGAGTAGTATCGTAGATTTGTGGTTCGTGTTTGGGTATACAATAATCAATGGCTTAGAAAGAATATGGTTCATAGCTCAAGAACAATAACTGAAATCAGGATTTAGGTTTCCGTGCTTCAAAGCACTTGCAATGTTAACAAGACTATCAAGAATTACAATATCTCGAGAAAGTTCAGAACACTTGCCTGGTATTAGGTTACTATCCTGCACTTGCTTTCAATCACAATCGTCTTACTCCTCAACTACCTGTTTCCCTTTCCTACGTCTTGCCTCTTCTGCTCACATATCATAAGTATCTATCAATAATTTACTCATGGAATTCTATTCAACACATACTTCTATCTACCCTTCGTTTTACCCAAATCCGATTAACGGATTGAAAGTTATGCAATAATCAAGTAAACACCGAATATATAGACCGATAATCAAACAACAGGTCACGTATAACACATAATACATCACGTAATCAATGACATATAATCTATGAAGAAGTCTCGGGTCATAAATATGCTTTCGGGTATTTAAAATGATTTTTAAAACATTTTTCAGATTAAAACGGGTCGTTGGATCAATTTCGGGTTAATAAACAGGGTTCGGTTGGCCCATTCTGGCTCCGAAATAATTTTTAGAATAATTATCGAGTCTTGGAAATAATTTAGAATAATATTTTAAAGCTCGAAACTATTTTTCGGAATTTTTAAATCATTTTTAAATAATTAAATCTAATTAAATAACTAATTAAAATCAATTAATAATTAATTAAATCAATTAATCATATAATTTTCGAATTAATTGACCAATTAATCAATTATAAATTAACTGAAATTAATTAACTAATTAATTCAGATTTATTTGTGAATAAAAAATAATTTTCAGAATTAAAATAATAATTTTCAGAATTTTAAAATGAATTTTTATAATAAAAATAAATAGGAAATATGATTTTTAAACATTTTATAAACAGGAATCCTAAATTTGTAAAGTCTGGAAACTTCAGGGACCTAACTGTATCGTTTTCAAAACTGCAGGGACCAAACTGCAATTTTGCAGTCCAGTCGCCGGAAAAAGTCGGGTGTGGCCGGAGAAGACGATCCCGGCGTCCTCACCCCACCAACACCTCCAGATCAACACTACACAACACCAGGAACTTGTTCATGCATTCAAAACATTCTAATCATCCCTGTTCTGGCCGGAAATTGGCCAAGAACATCGCCGGTTTCCGGCGAACATCGCAAATCTTTAAAACACAACTCCCTTCGCTTCAAGCATCCTCTGTTAACGAGCTATATATCAATCGATTGCAAATTTTATAAGGAACACAACCCACTATAAATCAATAGCTAATAACCCCTGAATCAAAAACCCCCAAATTTCAATTGAAAATATTCATACGGGTTATAAACCCTAATTTTGAAATTCGAAAATTAAACTCAAATTTGAACATGTTATTGAACTCCAAATCAGACGTATGACATATGAAAATCATCAGGAAAACAAGCTCTACAACATGCAATCATCAAATCATACAAACAATCATCCGAACAAAAATTCATATTTTTAATAAAATAAATTCGAAAATAATTAAATTTTTAGAAAAATAACCTTGATTTCTGCAGTGAAACAAAGCTCAGAATCTGATAGAACACCTTAAATCCTTCGTTTTGGTTACTCAAGCTTTAAAAACAGAGATCGGTAACGCCTTCGTTTTGCTGTTTGATTCTTAGAACAGTTTATGTAATTAGGGTTTTTCTCTGAAAATTATATAATTAACTATCTGCAAATGATTTTGATACGAAATAAAATACGGTAAAAGGCTATTTATAATTATAGAAAATTAGTATCCCGTTGGATCATTCCGGATATAAAACGGTACATTTATTTGTAAAAACTGATCCAAACGGTATCGGTTTTCGGGATAATTATCCAAATCAGTACAATTTGTACTGCGGTCTTGGTCTCAGCGCCTGGTTACACGTATTACGAAGTGATAATTGGGATAGTTTAATAAAAATCTCCCGTTTATCGAAAATACGGGTTTTATTGATTTACAGAAACGAATATTGTATCAAAAATGTTGCGCCGGGACCCACGCAGGACAAACCGTACGCCGGATCGAAAAAGTCGAAACATGGGATATGCTCGGAATGTTACAATTAGGTTAGGAAGGAGTTCTCGAAAGAGTTTCGGGTTCCAAAAACGTAACAACGGTTGACGTTGGTTGGTTCCCGTTTTTATAAAATAGATTTTAATTACCCGGAAAAAGATTTTAGAAATTTCATATGATTCTTATAAATCCATAAACCAACATAAAAATAATTAGGAAGATATGACAATTATCTATATTTTATTTTGGACATATAAAAATTAAAATACTCAATTAATATTATTTTTGAATATTCAAGTACAGATAACACTTAACAATTAACTCACAGAATAGATACTGGGCACACATAATAATATCAAAAATAATTACACGATATATCCCGGATATTACATCCTTCCCCCCTTAAAAGGATTCTGTCCTCAGAATCTCCTAAGAAAACAAATGAGGGTACTTTTCTCTCATATCACTTTCTAACTCCCAGGTTGACTCTTCAACCTTTGGGTTTCTCCACAATACTCTTACTAACTTTACCACTTTATTTCTCAATACTTTCTCTCTTGCCTCTAGAATCTCTATCGGACTCTCTACATATGATAAATCTGCCTGAAGCTCTATTGGCTCATATTCTATTACATGCCTGGAGTCTGGATTATATTTCTTAAGCATCGATACATGAAAAACATTGTGAATATGCTCCATGTGCGGAGGTAACGCCAATTCGTAAGCTACTTTGCCAACGCGCTTTAGGATCTCAAAAGGTCCGACATATCTTGGGATTAGCTTCCCTTTCTTTCCAAACCTCGTTAGTCCTTTCCACGGTGATACTTTCAATAATACTAAGCTTCCTTCTTCAAATTCCATATCTTTTCTTGACTGGTATGCATATTTCCTTTGACGATCTTGTGCGGCTATTAATCTTTCCTGGATAATTTCAACAACTTCCTTTGTCTGTTGCACCAATTCAGGTCCGAGTATTTTGCGTTCTCCTACTTCGTCCCAATATATTGGAGATCTACATTTGCGTCCATTAAGGGCTTCATAGGGTGGCATTCCAATGCTGGCATGATAACTGTTGTTGTAAGCAAACTCTACCAGGGGTAAATGTTCGTCCCAACTTCCTTTGAAATCAATAGCACAAACACGTAACATATCCTCGATTGTCTGGATCGTTCTTTCACTTTGGCCATCCGTTTGGGGGTGATAAGCTGTACTCATATTCAGTCTTGTTCCCAAACATTCTTGAAAACTCTTCCAGAATCTTGAATTAAACCTTGGATCTCGATCAGATATAATAGACACTGGAACTCCATGACGAACTACAATTTCTTTCAAGTACATATGAACTAACTTGTCGAGCGAAAATCTTTCATTTATAGGCAGAAAATGAGCTGACTTGGTAAGTTTATCCACTATAACCCAAATGGCATCATGATTAGCCCTTGTCCTTGGTAATCCAACTATGAAATCCATGGTAATATGTTCCCACTTCCACTCTGGAATCTCCAATGGTTGTAGCAATCCGCTTGGTCTCTGATGCTCTACTTTAACTCTCTGACAGGTATAGCATTTGCTAATCCATTCCGCAATTTCCCTCTTCATATCTGGCCACCAATAATTCTTCTTTAAATCTCTGTACATTTTAGTACTCCCTGGATGGATGGAATATCTTGAACTATGTGCTTCTTCTAAAATTTCATTCTTTAACTCCGTCACTGGTGGAATCCAGATTCTTGATGAAAATCTCAAAATGTCTTGATCATCCTTCTGCGTGCATAATTCTTCACCTACCAAATGATTTATATCTTGATCCATTACATCTTTCTGACATTTCTTTATTTTCTCCAACAACTCCGGCTGGAAAGTCATACTGTACACTTTCGCTTCCTCAGGTTCGCAAACTCTAATTTCCAATTCCAATTTCTGAAATTCCTTATATATATCTTCAGGTACTGATAACTCATTTAATTTTTCCTTCCGACTTAACGCATCTGCCACCACGTTCGCCTTACCAGGATGATAATTAATCGAGCAATCATAATCCTTGATCAATTCTAACCATCTCCTTTGCCTCATATTAAGTTCCTTTTGGGTAAATATATATTTCAAACTTTTGTGATCCGTGAAAATCTCACACTTTTCTCCATACAAATAATGTCTCCAAATCTTCAAAGCGAAAACTATAGCTGCTAACTCCAAATCATGAGTAGGATACTTTTGTTCGTGTGGTTTCAATTGCCTTGACGCATACGCAATCACCTTGTCGTGCTGCATAAGAACACATCCTAATCCTTTGTAGGAAGCATCGCTATAAATTACGAAATTCCCTTGATCGTCTGGAAGTGACCAAACAGGTGTTGTGATTAATCTCCGCTTCAATTCCTGAAAACTTTCTTCGCAGTTGTCATTCCATATAAACTTTTCATTCTTTCGTGTAAGTTTTGTCAATGGTGTTGCAATTCTTGAGAAATTCTGAACGAATCGTCGATAATATCCTGCCAATCCCAAGAAACTTCTTACCTCAGTGGGTGTTCTCGGTCTTTCCCAATTCGTAATTGCCTCGATCTTTGCCGGGTCCACTTTGATCCCTTCGTTACTGACTATGTGTCCTAAGAACTGAACTTCCTGTAGCCAAAACTCACACTTTGACAATTTAATATATAACTTTTTTTTCCTTAAAATTTCCAAAGCTGTCCTTAAATGTTCCGCATGATCCTCCTCCGTCTTTGAATAGATCAAAATATCGTCTATAAATACTATAACGAACTTGTCCAAATATTCCTTGAAAATTCTGTTCATCAGGTCCATAAACGCTGCTGGGGCGTTGGTCAATCCAAAAGACATCACTAAAAACTCGTAATGCCCATATCTTGTTCTGAAGGCTGTCTTTGGTATATCTTCTGGTTTAATCTTTAGTTGATGATATCCCGATCTTAAATCGATTTTGGAGAAATACTTGGCTCCCTTCAATTGGTCAAACAAATCATCAATTCTGGGTAACGGATACTTATTCTTGATTGTCAGCTTGTTGAGCTCCCTATAGTTGATGCACAGTCTCATGCTTCCATCTTTCTTCTTGACAAATAATACCGGTGCACCCCACGGGGATACGCTGGGTCTAATTACTCCTTTCTCTAACAACTCTTGCAATTGCTTTGCTAATTCTTTCATCTCAACGGGCGCCATTCTATACGGGGCCTTGGATACTGGTTCGGTTCCAGGTGCTAAATCGATTGCAAATTCAATTTCTCTATTTGGAGGAAGTCCTGGTAACTCGTCGGGAAATACGTCTGGGGAAATACGTCTGGAAATTCATTTACAACTGGAATATCTTCAAGTTTTGCTGGCTTCTGACTTCTGTCGATCACATATGCTATGAAATGCTCACATCCTTGTCATAGTAACTTCTTGGCTTGAATCATCGTTAAGAACTTCTTTACCTGCTTCTGTCCCTTGAACGTTACTATTCTTTCGTCTGGCGTTTTCACCATTACTTTCTTATTTCGACAATCTATCTGAGCATCATGCTTAGATAACCAATCCATTCCTAATATAACGTCAAATTCTCCTAACTTAAACGGTATCAAATCTACACAAAACTTACTACCAGAAATCTCAATCTCACTATTCCCACAAACTTGGTTAACAGTTACACGTTCTTGATTTGCTAATTCCACAATCATTATTTTATTTAAATACCCAACTGGACAATTTAACTTACTAACAAAATCTTGTGAAATAAACGATCGAGTTGCTCCCGAATCTATTAACACTTTGGCACATAAAGAGTTCACATTAAGCATACCTGCCACGACATCCGTATCCTGGATAGCATCCTTCACTGACATGTCAAAAATTCTAGCCCTTGGAGTCTCATTTACTGCTGGGGTAGATCCCATAATTCTCAATGTATTACTAACTGGGGCTGGTGTCTTGCAATCCCTGGCCATATGTCCTGGCTTCCCACATTTAAAGCATGTAAATCCAATGACTGGAACCTTCACTGCTGGATTGCGGATAGGTTGATCCTTATTTGCTGGCTCTCTTGCTGGCTGATTTCGGCACTCCCTCGAGTAGTGCCCTTTTTGGTTGCATTTAAAACATACCACATTCAACTTGTTACAAACTCCTCCATGCTTCTTTCCACATACTTGACAATCTGGAAAAGTTAATCTCAACTGATTCGGCTGATTCACATTAGCTGAACGATTGCCCTGGCCTCCGTCTCCTACATTTTATCTCCTGAAATTAAAATTTCTCCCTGGCTGGAACTTGCCCTTCTTAAAGTTTGAAAACTTCCCAGTTTGTGACTGACCCTCACTTCCTTCAACTTTCCTTTTCTTGCTTTCCTTTTCCTTCTGGAACATCTCACTCTCCGTCTCTGCGATCATAGCCTTTTGTACCACTCCTGCATAGTATCCAATTCAAAAATGGCTACCTTCCCTCTGATCCATGGTTTCAAACCTTGCTGGAATCTTTTAGCTTTCTTCCTATCAGTATCAACATACGACGACACATACCTTGACAATTCCTCAAATTTACCCTCATAATCTGTTACCGACATATTCCCTTGCTTTAACTCTAAAAACTTCAGCTCCATTTGATCCCGAACAAACTGAGGAAAATACTTTTCTAAAAACAATTCCTTGAACCTTTCCCAACTAATAACATCTGTGCCTTCCAATGTCTTCACCATTTCCCACCAATAGGTGGCCTCATTCTTCAGATAGTAACTTGCAAATTCAACCTTCTGCTCCTCTTTCACTTTTACCAAGGCAAAAGCCTTCTCTATTTCCTTTAACCACACATTTGCTTCAATTGGCTCTAAGGAACCCTTGAATTCTGGTGGGTTTACTGCCTGAAAAGTTTTGAAAGTTACCTGGGGATTGGTCTGTCTCTGCTGTTGTTGTGCCAGGTGAACTGTTTGTTAGGCTAAGATTTGAAGAATCTGGGCTATTGCTGGGTCCATGGGTCCTGGGTTCACATTCTGGTTTATATCATTTTGATTGTTATTGTTGTTGGTTTCTTCATTCTGGGTGTTGGTGCGGGTATTTCTTTTGGGAGGCATTTTCTATAAAGAATCAATCAATTAATTTAGCTTTTGAATCAAATATTTGCATAAAAGAAAAGTTTTGTAAAACAGGAATATCTCTTTTTGAAAACAGTTATAACTAAGTAAATTGCATGCTTCTTTACAGAATATAAACAGTTATGGAAAACAGGCACATGGTATCACAGGGTATAACTGGTGCAATAAAATAAATGACAGTGCTGGAAAGGAAAAAGGTACTGATATATATAGATCAAAAGTTTTAGGGTAGTACAAGCGTAAAGACGCTTCGGAAGTAAAAGCAAAAAGGGTACAACAACCTACTCACTAGTCAGCATAGCTAGTCTATAAATACAACTCAAAAGTCTACTGATACACACTACACACTATTGTACATACTATATAACCATACAACACTACTTAGTATCTCCATCTCAAAATCTCTGACTCATGGCAAATCTGGACCTCCTATCTCCTCAAGCTCCTCTAGAACCCACTTAGCCCACTCTACTAGGAAATCAGGGGTGATGTCCTCATGTGTAGCCTCAGCAATCCTCACAACAGCTGCTCTACGAAACACCTGGAGCCTCTCCCTAAGTCGCCTCTCACCACTCCCCATCTCTCTGGTACGCATGATATGCAATAACTCCTGGATCTGACCCTGTAGGAATCGCTGCTCCATAAGGCAAGCCTCAAACTGATGATATGGGACAGGATAGGAAGAGAACTGGAAAGGTACTCCTGTGACTGAATGACTAGTAAAGCCTGAATCAGCAGGTGGGGGTCCTCTGACAGGTGGCCTCATGCCTGGGGGTGGAATAGCCTGCAGTGGTACGGGCTGCAACACAGGTGGAGGTAGAATAGCCAATGTTGGTAGAACAACAGGACGTGGATGCGAAAACGGCACTCCAACTGAAGGCTCTGAGTGATCAGCTGATACGGGAATAAAAGAGCCGGCCATCTCTGCTATCTGAAATTATATCGTAATATAAGAATCTCGTACCACGACGCAAACTATACTAATACCGGTTATACCATAACACTCAACCTCTCGACGTTCTATCATCCTATACCTTACTTCTAATCCTATCCCTCTACCCATTCCCGTTAACCTAGGCTTGTGTCAGTGACTTATAACCTGTAGCTCTGATACCAAACCTGTGGCGCCCTCCATACCCGGGTCAGAAGTTTGGGGTCCACACACACACCTTAATTATAACCTGCTTATAACAATAATAAAGATAATAATAATATATGCAATGACCCTACTTACCAACCACCACGGACCGTAACAGGTTAAAGTATGCACACAAGCCAAACACACTAATATATTACAAACCGTTCAAATCCCAACTATTTCAAACTCAAACTGAGTATTAAACATTATTACAACTTTTTACAAACTTAAATTATTCCAAAAGAAGCCTACTAGCTCAGCTTTCTCAACCTGAACCCCTAGCTCTCGCGCTGGACTGGGGATCCTCTTTACCAACTGGTTCCTTTTTAACTGGAAAGAATATAAACAACATCGCACAAATGAGCTAACTAGCTCAGCAAGTCATAATGACAAAACTGAGAATAATGATCATCAGGTGAATATGGTTATGATATCAAGTGAACAATGGATTATGATTTAGAATTAGATATTATACTTTTAATTTAAAACCAAGGTTAGGCTGCTGATCAGTCACGCACTAACCCCGAGCAAGGCACACAGCATCGCTCTAACTACTGGATCCAAGGCACACATTGGCCTAACTTGACCATTATATGGTCTGACCACGAATCTGGTCCACAATTTTATAAAAACAATCCAATTCTAACATAATAACAGAATATGCAATAATAAATGTAACACCCCCAGATCCGGGGTCGGGGATCCGGGTTGTCACGGTCTTTCTTTCCACAATATCACTTCACTTAATTAATAATAAATAACCTCATACTGTGACCCCACACTAACACACACCACAACCCGTTATAGTCTCAGAGATGAAATTGAAATAAGTACAAGTCTTTGAATCCAGAATTTTAAAATTATTACAACCCAAAACGATTACTTGATAATTTACAGTTAATTGCCATTATCTGCCACAAGTTATAATTATACATAATTTGATTCTCAAAAGTAGATGGTCTAAACTACAATGGATCTACCTCTGCAGCTATAGCAGCTACAACATCATCGGGAAGACGCGGGACGCTTCCCACGCGCTTGCGCTGGGTCTGCTGGAGTCTGGCCATCTCTCCTAACTGTTGTTGTGTGATGAAGAAATAAAGCAAGAGTGAGCCTTACAGCTCGCAAGATAATATATATAGTGATAACAATAATATAAGTATCTAAATGGATACTTAATAGCATCTCTATCATATGCAAGATAATTACTTACTAGATATAAGTAAAAACAAGGAATGAAGTTACCAATACTTCACCACACTTATATCATATATAAAGTTACTTGAACTGCCACCGTTCGAAGTATTATAAGTTTTAAGAAAAACACCCCATAGATGAGACCACAAGTTAAGACTTGAATAGATTCAATCTTTGAAATATTATTGAATGAAAAAGTTATGAGATACTTTATTTAGTCCCGATATATATATATATCCACATATATATATCCCTTTAAATATTTCCTGGAACCTCTGTTATGTAAAGTATGAACAGAGTTTGAAACATCCAATGAATTTTGGAAAGGAAAAGAATTTTGGCATAAACCAGATATCTTGCTGATCAGGCAAAGATACCAATAAGTAACCTTTTCTACTGTAGATGGATGAATTCCTCACCGGTCATCACCCTGGCCACATTAGGACCTCGCGCTAGACCGTACCCCGGCCCCTCACGCGTTGATGGACTGCCACCCAGCCACTTACACAATAATAGACCGTACCCCGGCCTGTCGCTTATGCCGACTCAATGAGATGGGCTTACTTCCCGAACGTTGGGCAAGTAATCAATTCATTTACCAAAACTGCAACCTCGTTGCGAATATAAAATACACCACAGAGCCGGATTCCCCAGGTTTTGAGCGAATATTTAAATCCCCTTAAAAGGAAGATCTTAAATATAAAAAAAAGTTTTGGGATCCGCTCTGACTTTTAAAAATCATTTTGAAGACTCGAAAACACTTTAAAGAGTGTTTGGAGTAAGGCTGATTTAATGAAGTAAATCAGTCCCCAGAATATTTAGAAAATGACTGAATATTATTATTTAATATAATATTCCCATAAAGAATAATCTTTATAAAAATAATTGAAGTAGAAGTATTAAAACTTATACTTGAAATAAACATTAAATAACCAAAGATATACTTATATGAAAGTATTATCTTTATTTGAATAATCGAAAATAAGTTTGATTATTAACACCTTACTCTTTAATAAAATAAAGAATATATTACAGCACATAATCGGAGTCATAGATCCTCAAATGAATATTCAAATAATATTCATAATAATATAAAAGAGTCATAAGTCCTCGAATGAATATTCAAATAATATTCAGATAAATAAATAAAAGAGTCATAAGCCCTCGAATAATATTCGAAATAATATTCAATAATAAAATAAAGTTTCAAGTTATCGAATAAACCTTATTCGATTAATAGTTTGGAAAACTATAACCATATATATATAAATATATAAATATATATATATATATATCCATATCCATATATATAAAATCTACTCGGGATCCTCGACTCCCGGTTTTTGAAAATATTTTCACCTTTGGGTCCCTATACTAAGGGTATATGCAAGTTACCGCTATCCTCTAGCATAGGTATTATCAAATGAACCAACAGATATATATTTCAAGAATATGAAACAGGCATGCATATATACCATATCACATGCTACAATATATCGCAAAAGTTTGCTAAATAACCAATAGGCATTTATCGCAAGATCATGCATATACAAATGTATACATCACAACAACAGTATATCGGATAGAATACTTGCCTGAGCGACTTGGGGGTGAAAAAGGCTCGGGACGAGTCTGATAACCTATAAACAACAAGTAAGTTGGAATTAAACCAAAATCACTTGTAAATCTATGCTTTAACTAACTTAGACTCTAATGCTAGTTTTGCGCTCACCGATTTGCTTAAGTCACTCGGGTACCCTCGGCTCCACCATTTTTAATAATTTAACCTTTACGAGTTTTAAAGCGATTCCTTCGCGAATGACTTACCAACTGCCTAACACACTTACCATAAATGTTTCACACATTAATTAACCCTTTTTGGTCTTTAACCTACATTCCAAAGTAAGGCGAGGGAAAAAGTTTCGTTCGCGAAACGCCGTTACTTGAAACGGTCGTTTCTCCTAAACCGTAAATCGGAATCGAACGAACTACATATCAAAACGAAGCTCGTAACATGAGCTATCTAAACATGGCAGTGGTCACAATCTAGCAGGGGGTTCTCGGGTCCTAATTCTATGCACAAAAACAGTCCAAAGAAAATTGGACGTTACGACGGCTATGTTTACGCGATTTCCCATTTTTTAAACCATCCACAATCAACCCAAATCAACCTCAAATCCAACATACAACCATCCTCCATCCTTATCACATCATAACCACCCCAACCAATTCAATTTAATCTTTCATACTTATGCTTAAACTTAACTTTAATCATTCTTAAGTTCTTTTAAATCAAAACCACAATAATTACCATTCCATTCACTACCATACCAAATCTCAAACTCTAAATCATAACAACAAGATACAATATCAACCCACTACTCAAAATCACCTTATAATATATATGAACCTAGGGTTTGGAAATGGTATACCTTCCTTGAAGTGGTGGGTGGAGCTAAGAAGCCTTAAGAAGCTTTGAGAAGCCTTAGGAAAGCTTGGATCTTCAAGAAAAACAAGAAAAAGTTCAAGTTAAAAACTTGAAAACACTATTCATTGTCTTCTTCCTTGATTAAATGAAGAAGTTAGAGAAAGAATTAATGGCTTAAACTCATGATATAGCCATAACTAAGCATAAAGATGATTAGGGAATTTTCTTACCAATTTAGGATGCTTGGATCTTGATTTTTGAAAAATCTATGCCTTTAAAATGTAAAAAGCCGAGAGCTCCTAAGAACAAATGCCTTGGTTGTTTTTGATTTTTTGATGAAATGATTTTGCTAGCTTGGTTGGCTTGATTTGTATTTGATTTAGTAAATTACTACCTTGCCCTTGAATTTGTGTGGTCCTTATTCAACCACACCTCCTTCCTTCCCATGTCATGCTTACCTCATCCTCATGATGTCATCCTTCCTTCCTTGTCTTCTTTCTATTGGTTGGATGACATCATTCCCACCAATCCCTTTGATTAACTTCCTAATCGTTTGCCTAATGACCGCTGATCTGTTATACGGTTCGCTTAACTTTCGTTCTCGTTTATCGTTTGAAGGATCATACCCGGGATCTTATTACTTAGGTTCCCTTAACCTTTCTCAATACATTATATTCCTTTTTATGATCCTCTAATATAATCCTTAAATTTAAATCCTTTTTATCCTGTTACCTTATACTCAATTCTCTCCGTATCTTGTGGATTTCCGGGAAAAACCAAAGTGTTCGGAATTGGATTCTGACGATATTTACATACACTTATATACTTCATAGAGTACTAATAAAATCCCAGAATATCCATAACAGAACCTCTACATAGTGTGGCGCGAAAAGTTTTCTCATTCAGCTAAAACACTATTCACAAGGGTTACAAAAAGTTGAAAATTTTTGGGGTTATTACAGTCTCCCCTCCTTAAAAGGATTCCGTCCCGGAATCAAACAGAAAACAAATGGGGGTACTTTTCTAGCATTGCGCTCTCTAGTTCCCAAGTCGATTCTTCCACATTATGATTCTGCCATAGTACTCTGACTAGCTTGATCACCTTGTTCCGAAGCACCTGCTCCTTCTTATCTATAATCCTTACTGGCTTCTCCATGTAAGTTAGATCTGGCTGCATATCCACCTGCTCGTACTCCACTATGTGCCTGGCATCCCGATGATACCTCCTTAGCATTGACACATGGAACACATTATGAACTTGTTGCAAATTAGGGGGTAGGGCTAGCTCGTAAGCTAACTTTCCAATCCGTCTTAATATCTCAAAAGGTCCAATGTATCTTGGGCTTAGTTTTCCTTTCTTTCCGAACCTCATTAATCCCTTCCAAGGGGATACTTTCAACAGTACTAAGTCCCCTACTTCATATTCCTTGTCCTTTCGGGCTAGGTCTGCATATTTCTTCTGTCTGTCTTGGGCTGCTACAAGTCGCCCTCTGATAAGATCCACTATATCTTTGGTCCTTTGGACCACTTCGGGTCCGAGCATCTTCCGCTCTCCTACTTCATCCCTGTATAAGGGAGATCGACACCTTCTTCCGTACAAGGCCTCATAAGGCGGCATTCCGATGCTAGCATGAAAGCTATTGTTATAAGAAAACTCGATCAACGGCAGGTGATCATCCCAACTTCCTTTAAGGTCTATTGCACAGACTCTCAACATATCCTCTAGTGTCTGGATGGTCCTTTCACTCTGTCCATCCGTTTGGGGATGGTACGCGGTACTCATATTTAACTTGGTCCCCGCACATTCCTGAAAGCTCCTCCAAAATCTGGAGTTGAACCTTGGGTCTCGGTCTGAGACAATGGACGCTGGGACTCCATGTCGCGTTACTATTTCCTTAAGGTAAATGTCCACCAGTCTATTGACTGTGTATCTCTCGTTGATAGGAATGAAATGAGCTGACTTTGTCAGTCGGTCTATAATTACCCAAATGGCGTCGTTATTGGCTTTCGTCCTTGGCAAGCCTACAACAAAATCCATCGCTATCTGTTCCCATTTCCATTCGGGAATCTCCAGGGGTCGCAAAAGCCCACTGGGTCTCTGGTGCTCTGCCTTTACTCTTTGGCAAGTCAAACACTTGTTTACCCATTCTGCTACGTCCCTCTTCATGTTGGGCCACCAGTAATATTCCTTCAAATCCCTATACATCTTGGTACTTCCCGGGTGAATGGAATACCTTGAACTATGGCTTTCATCCAAAATCTCATTTTTAAGTTCTTGAACATTCGGAACCCAAATTCGGTAGGAGTACCTCATTATCCCTTTATCATCTTTCTCAGTATGGATCTCCTCTCCAGTCATTGACTCTCTGTCTTCATTCATTGTTTTCTCCTGGCATAATATGATCTTTTCCAATAATTCTGGCTGCATTGAGATCTCAAAAAGCTTTTCAGTTTCGGTTCCGGTTACCTTTACTTCTATTTCCATTTTCTCAAAATCCCTTATCAACTCTTCCGAAGTCGTTATCATTCTGAGTCTTTCCTTTCTACTAAGGGCATCAGCCACCACATTGGCTTTCCCTGGATGATAGAGAATCTCACAATCATAGTCCTTGATTAGTTCTAACCATCTCCTATGGCGCATGTTGAGCTCTTTCTGCGTAAATATGTACTTGAGGCTCTTATGGTCTGTGAAAATCTCGCACTTCTCTCCATACAAGTAGTGCCTCCAAATTTTTAAAGCAAATACTATTGCCGCGAGCTCAAGGTCATGAGTAGGATATCTAATCTCGTATTCCTTCAGTTGTCTCGATGCATACGCGATAACTTTACCGTGCTGCATAAGCACACATCCTAATCCTTTGTGCGACGCGTCACTATATATCACAAAATCTCCTTTTCCATCCGGCAATGCCAATACCGGAGCCGTTATCAACCTTTTCTTTAATTCCTGAAAACTGTTCTCGCATTTCTCCGTCCATTCAAACTTCTCTGTCTTACGAGTAAGTCGTGTCAAAGAGGCTGCGATCTTCGCAAAGTCCTGTACAAATCTACGATAGTAGCCGGCCAATCCTATGAAACTCCTCACCTCTGTGGGTGTGGTTGGCCTTTCCCAATTTGAGACCGCCTCTATCTTGGAGGGGTCGACCAATACTCCTTCTTTATTGATCACATGTCCTAAAAACTGTACTTCATTCCGCCAAAATTCACACTTCGAGAATTTGGCATATAACTGCTCCTCTCTGAGTATTCCTAGAGCTATCCTCAAATGCTCTGCATGTTCTGCCTCAGTCCTTGAGTAGATCAAAATATCATCGATAAAAACTATCACACACTTGTCCAAGTACTTCTTAAATACTCTATTCATTAAATCCATAAAAGCCGCTGGGGCGTTGGTTAGTCCAAAGGACATTACCAAGAACTCATAATGCCCATACCTGGTACGGAACGCTGTCTTGGAAATATCTTCAGGTTTAATCTTTAGTTGGTGATATCCAGTTCTCAGGTCGATCTTGGAAAAATAAACAGCATCCTTTAGCTGGTCGAACAAATCGTCTATTCTAGGTAATGGGTACCTGTTCTTTATGGTTAGCTTGTTCAACTCTCGATAGTCTATGCACAACCTCATGCTCCCATCTTTCTTCTTAACAAATAAAACTGGTGCTCCCCACGGAGACACACTGGGTCTTATCATACCCTTATCCAAGATTTCCTGCAATTGGATAGCTAATTCCTTCATTTCTAACGGGGCTAACCGGTAAGGTGCTTTTGAAACTGGCGCCGTCCCTGGGGCCAACTCAATAGCAAATTCAATCACTCTATCGGGTGGTAATCCCGGAAGGTCTTGGGGGAATACATCTTCAAATTCGTTGACTACTGGAATATCTTGTAAGTTGGGCACCTCCTTCTGCGTGTCCACCACATAGGCTAGGTAGGCCTCACTTCCTTTTCGTAGCATCCTTTTGGCCTGAGCCATGGTCAAAAATTTCTGCGTCTGCCTCTTTCCTCTAAATATAACTTCTTTCTTCCCGGGGATATTTAACTTAACTTTCTTCCCTTTACAGTCTTTCGGAGCATCGTTGCTAGATAGCCAGTCCATCCCCAAAATCACATCAAACTCCCCTAATTTAAAAGGAATCAGATCAACACTGAAAGATTGCTCCCCTATGCCTATCTCACAGGCGGGGTGAATCTGGTTAACAGGAATAATTTCATGATTGGCTATTTCTACTTGTAAGGGTTCTATCAAGGGTTTAGCCTTAAGTCTTAACTTACGCGCAAAGTCCTTTGATATAAAAGATTTAGTTGCTCCCGAATCAAATAAAACATTTGCACTGACTGAATTTAGAGAAAGGGTACCTGCTATCACATCTGAATCTTTCATAGCATCCTGGACTGTCATGTTGAAAGTCCTCGCAGTAGGTGGCTTATTAGAAGCAGCCCTGCTTGCTCCCGAAGCTGCTGGTTTGTTCATTGGGCATTCCTTCTTCCAATGACCCGGGCGTCCACACTGATGACAATTGGTGGTTGGAACGACGGCAGGGGTTGATGATGGGCACTTATTTGCATAGTGGCCCTCCCAACCGCACTTAAAACAGGTTACTGGCCTTTCCTTACACTCCCCAGTGTGATTCCTTCCACATATGTTACAGGCTGGCAATGGGGGCCGAGACTAGTTGGAATAGGACGTTCTTGACTTCTGACCGCCCTGGCTCACACTCACACTCATTGGTCGCTTAAACCCAGTGTTCCTTCCTGGTAGGGACACTGCTCCTCGATTAAATCTAGTTGGGAAGCTCCTTCCTGCGGAACCTCCACCCATGCTCATACTTTTCCTCTTTATTCCTTTCTTCTCTCTTTCCTTCTGCATCTGTTCACTTCCGACTTCTACAATCGTTGCCTTTTGCACCAGAGTGGCATAGTCCGTAAGCTCAAGGATTGCCACCCTATTCTGAATCCATGGTTTCAGTCCCTGCTGAAACCTCCTAGCTTTCTTTTCCTCAGTGCTTACAAACTCCGGCACAAACCTTGATAATTCAGTAAATTTCGCTTCGTACTCTGCTACAGACAAGTTATTCTGCTTTAGCTCCAAGAACTTGAGCTCCATCTGGTTTTCCATAAACCTCGGGAAATACTTTCCCAGAAACAACTGACTAAATCTCTCCCAGGTTATTATAGCATCTGTCTCCATGTTTTTCTTGGCCTCCCACCAGTAGTTAGCTTCTCCTTTCAGAAGGTAGGTAGCAAATACAGTTTTCTGTGCCTCATCGATACTCAAAATCTCAAAAGATTTCTCCATTTCCTTTAACCATGCCCTTGCCTCAACTGGGTCGGCTGATCCGTGGAACTCAGGGGGCTTAAGGGACTTAAAAGCCCTGAAAGAGTTTGCCACTGCATTGTTACTTCCTTGAGGGGGTGGGGTTGGGTTGACGTTCCAAATTCTGTCTTAGGAGTTGCAATAAACTGACCCATGGGATCCATGCCTGGGTTTGGTACTGGTTGCTCAACCTCGGTTTCTCCTTCTTCAGCCTCTATCTCAAATCCCTCAACATCATATGTTTCCTCTTCTTCTTCATACAGGGAGTCATCCTGTTCCACATAATCCTCATCTTCCTCTTCACTGTGTTCTTGGTTTCTATTGTCCTGATTATGGCTTCCCTGGTCCTCAGACCCAGGGGTTCGCCCTAGTTCCAATCTTTCTTGGCGGCATGATTCTGATAATAATAAAAACAATTATTGGGAAAATTCAACGTTAGGTCACAATCATATACAACATTGTGCCTTGCACAGCTCTTATAATGGGGAGAAACGTATATCGCAATTCTATTATTTTAAGAAAGTTCTAATACGAAGTGCAGTAATAATAATAATAAAACAGTGATCCCGTCACTATGGAACTGAACCGAAAGGAAACAAATATATACATAATGCGAGAATACATAGTTTTGATCTGGTCAAAAGTACAACAGTGCTACAGTCATCTGTCCCAAAAGTGATACACAAGAGTCTATCTGTCTAGTCAGAAAAAAGGATGCTATATACAAGTCAACTATCCCGGAAAATTGGCTCTTACTAAGGCCTCGGCTAACTAGACAACTAGACTATTCCATCATCAATCCTGAATCACACACCGGAGCGGGTCAGCTCCCAAACCCTTTCCATCGCACGACGGAAGATATAGTCAGCCTGCCGCCTGGAGATCCTACCATGCCTGGTCCCCCTGGAGAGATCTGAGTCTCGCTCGGGACGTGAGCTCTATCCCCGTAAGCTCCCTCCTCAAGGATCGGGGTATAGAAGCCCTGGTCTCATAAGCTCGGGTACGCCTACCCGCCCTCTCTGCATCCAACTCCCTCCTGGCCTCATCCAGTCGGGCCTCGGCAACAGCCACTCGGTCCTCAAAACATCCTGAAATATCCATGAGCTAACGAAGACTGCCTGTGGGCAGGGTCAAGAGGTGGTGAATCCGGAGCCGCTGAGGGTGCCTCCTCGGTCTGCCTAGGCTCGGAAGTATGGGTCTCTGAGCTGTCATCATCAGGAATCCAAGATAGTGGTGGAGGGTTAGGGGCTCTGACCACCGGAAGTGTGGGGTAAAGGGATACCAGCATACACTACCATAGGTCCAACACGCTCCTCAGCTAACTGGGACCTCATCTGGGTCCTCCTCATCTGAAATAGCAATGACCTCCGTCTCTGACTCCTCTGAGGGGTCCTCCTCATCCTCTTCCATCTCAGGCTCCTCCTGATCCTCAACATCTAGCAGTGCCTCATCATGCTCACGCTCGAACATCTCAGGGTCCTCCATCTCAGGCGCCTACACATTAAACGAGCTAAGTTACTATCATGATACTTATAAGGGTTCCCGTAAGGGTTTTAACTGTCAGCACTACTTTAAGTAGTCCGACCATGAACTTGGCAAGAGTTCTTATTATCTTTGTGAGTTTATTATTATATCGTCGCATCATCTCTGAGGTTTATAACGCTTAGCTCTAATACCATTTCTGTAACACCCCCAGATCCGGGGTCGGGGATCCGGGTTGTCACGGTCTTTCTTTCCACAATATCACTTCACTTAATTATAATAAATAACCTCATACTGGTGACCCCACACTAACACACACCACAACCCGTTATAGTCTCAGAGATGAAATTGAAATAAGTACAGTCTTTGAATCCAGAATTTTAAAATTATTACAACCCAAAACGATTACTTGATAATTTACAGTTAATTGCCATTATCTGCCACAAGTTATAATTATACATAATTTGATTCTCAAAAGTAGATGGTCTAAACTACAATGGATCTACCTCTGCAGCTATAGCAGCTACAACATCATCGGGAAGACGCGGGACGCTTCCCACGCGCTTGCGCTGGGTCTGCTGGAGTCTGGCCATCTCTCCTAACTGTTGTTGTGTGATGAAGAAATAAGCAAGAAGTGAGCCTTACAGCTCGCAAGATAATATATCTAGTGATAACAATATATAAGTATCTAAATGGATACTTAATAGCATCTCTATCATATGCAAGATAATTACTTACTAGATATAAGTAAAAACAAGGAATGAAGTTACCAATACTTCACCACACTTATATCATATATAAAGTTACTTGAACTGCCACCGTTCGAAGTATTATAAGTTTTAAGAAAAACACCCCATAGATGAGACCACAAGTTAAGACTTGAATAGATTCAATCTTTGAAATATTATTGAATGAAAAAGTTATGAGATACTTTATTTAGTCCCGATATATATATATATCCACATATATATATATCCCTTTAAACATTTCCTGGAACCTCTGTTATGTAAAGTATGACAGAGTTTGAAACATCCAAGGAAATTTTGGAAAGGAAAAGAATTTTGGCATAAACCAGATATCTTGCTGATCAGGCAAAGATACCAATAAGTAACCTTTTCTACTGTAGATGGATGAATTCCTCACCGGTCATCACCCTGGCCGCATTAGGACCTCGCGCTAGACCGTACCCCGGCCCCTCACGCGTTGATGGACTGCCACCCAGCCACTTACACAATAATAGACCGTACCCCGGCTGTCGCTTATGCCGACTCAATGAGATGGGCTTACTTCCCGAACGTTGGGCAAGTAATCAATTCATTTACCAAAACTGCAACCTCGTTGCGAATATAAAATACACCACAGAGCCGGATTCCCCAGGTTTTGAGCGAATATTTAAATCCCCTTAAAAGGAAGATCTTAAATATAAAAAAAAGTTTTGGGATCCGCTCTGACTTTTAAAAACTCATTTTGAAGACTCGAAAAACACTTTAAAGAGTGTTGGAGTAAGGCTGATTTAATGAAGTAAATCAGTCCCCAGAATATTTAGAAAATGACTGAATATTATTATTTAATATAATATTCCCATAAAGAATAATCTTTATAAAAATAATTGAAGTAGAAGTATTAAAACTTATACTTGAAATAAACATTAAATAACCAAAGATATACTTATATGAAAGTATTATCTTTATTTGAATAATCGAAAATAAGTTTGATTATTAACACCTTACTCTTTAATAAAATAAAGAATATATTACAGCACATAATCGGAGTCATAGATCCTCAAATGAATATTCAAATAATATTCATAATATATAAAAGAGTCATAAGTCCTCGAATGAATATTCAAATAATATTCAGATAAATAATAAAAGAGTCATAAGCCCTCGAATAATATTCGAAATAATATTCAATAATAAAATAAAGTTTCAAGTTATCGAATAAACCTTATTCGATTAATAGTTTGGAAAACTATAACCATATATATATAAATATATAAATATATATATATATATATCCATATCCATATATATAAAATCTACTCGGGATCCTCGACTCCCGGTTTTTGAAAATATTTTCACCTTTGGGTCCCTATACTAAGGGTATATGCAAGTTACCGCTATCCTCTAGCATAGGTATTATCAAATGAACCAACAGATAGATATTCAAGAATATGAAATAGGCAGCATATATACCATATCACATGCTACAATATATCGCAAAAGTTTGCTAAATAACTAATAGGCATTATCGCAAGATCATGCTATAACAAATGTAACTACATCACACAACAGTATATCGGATAGAATACTTGCCTGAGCGACTTGGGGTGAGAAAGGCTCGGGACGAGTCTGCTAACCTATAAACAACCAGAAGTTGGAATTAAACCAAATCACTTGTAAATCTATGCTTTAACTAACTTAGACTCTAATGCTAGTTTTGCGCTCACCGATTTGCTTAAGTCACTCGGGTACCCTCGGCTCCACCATTTTTAATAATTTAACCTTTACGAGTTTTAAAGCGATTCCTTCGCGAATGACTTACCAACTGCCTAACACACTTACCATAAATGTTTCACACATTAATAACCCTTTTTGGTCTTTAACCTACATTCCAAAGTAAGGCGAGGGAAAAAGTTTCGTTCGCGAAACGCCGTTACTTGAAACGGTCGTTTCTCCTAAACCGTAAATCGGAATCGAACGAACTACATATCAAAACGAAGCTCGTAACATGAGCTATCTAAACATGGCAGTGGTCACAATCTAGCAGGGGGTTCTCGGGTCCTAATGCTATGCACAAAAACAGTCCAAAGAAAATCGGACGTTACGACGGCTATGTTTACGCGATTTCCAATTTTTAAACCATCCACAATCAACCCAAATCAACCTCAAATCCAACATACAACCATCCTCCATCCTTATCACATCATAACCACCCCAACCAATTCAATTTAATCTTTCATACTTATGCTTAAACTTAACTTTAATCATTCTTAAGTTCTTTTAAATCAAAACCACAATAATTACCATTCCATTCACTACCATACCAAATCTCAAACTCTAAATCATAACAACAAGATACAATATCAACCCACTACTCAAAATCACCTTATAATATATGAACCTAGGGTTTGGAAATGGTATACCTTCCTTGAAGTGGTGGGTGGAGCTAAGAAGCCTTAAGAAGCTTTGAGAAGCCTTAGGAAAGCTTGGATCTTCAAGAAAAACAAGAAAAGTTCAAGTTAAAAACTTGAAAACACTATTCATTGTCTTCTTCCTTGATTAAATGAAGAAGTTAGAGAAAGAATTAATGGCTTAAACTCATGATATAGCCATAACTAAGCATAAAGATGATTAGGGAATTTTCTTACCAATTTAGGATGCTTGGATCTTGATTTTGAAAAATCTTGCCTTTAAAATGTAAAAAGCCGAGAGCTAAGATAAGAACAAATGCCTTGGTTGTTTTTGATTTTTGATGAAATGATTTTGCTAGCTTGGTTGGCTTGATTTGTATTTGATTTAGTAAATTACTACCTTGCCCTTGAATTTGTGTGGTCCTTATTCAACCACACCTCCTTCCTTCCCATGTCATGCTTACCTCATCCTCATGATGTCATCCTTCCTTCCTTGTCTTCTTTCTATTGGTTGGATGACATCATTCCCATTAATCCCTTTGATTAACTTCCTAATCGTTTGCCTAATGACCGCTGATCTGTTATACGGTTCGCTTAACTTTCGTTCTCGTTTATCGTTTGAAGGATCATACCCGGGATCTTATTACTTAGGTTCCCTTAACCTTTCTCAATACATTATATTCCTTTTTATGATCCTCTATCATAATCCTTTAATTTAAATCCTTTTTATCCTGTTACCTTATACTCAATTCTCTCCGTATCTTGTGGATTTCCGGGAAAAACCAAAGTGTTCGGAATTGGATTCTGACGATATTTACATACACTTATATACTTCATAGAGTACTAATAATCCCAGAATATCCATAACAGAACCCCTACATAGTGTGGCGTGAAAAGTTTTCTCATTCAGCTAAAACACTATTCACAAGGGTTACAAAAAGTTGAAAAATTTTGGGGTTATTACATGCACCCTGAAAACCTTTATAAACTATTTTGTGTACCATGTTTCATACAACCGTGTTTAAAATTTCGTAAAATCATACACTGTGCCATGAGAAAACAACACTGATATGAAAATTATATAGTAATAGGATTGTATGTGCAAAATTAGGTAAAGCTTAAAACCTGCAAAAGAGATTTCGTAATAAAATGTTGTTATGTATCTGCCATGCTATCATATTTCTAAATAATTACTCAATCAGGTTTGTAAGAAATGGCCAACTCACCAGATCACCAAGAAGAAGAAATCGAAACCCAAGACCCAGAAGTGAATCCAGAAACCACCATGATGAGCAGACTTGCTCAGCTTTTGCAACAACCCGTAGCCCCTAAAGTTAGAAACTTCAAATATTTTCAATCTGTTCATCCCCCAGAGTTCTTAGGTTTGCCAGACCCGATAAAAGCTCATTCGTGGTTAAGAGAAATGGAGAAAGCGTTTGAGTTAACGGGAGTTAAGGATGACAAGAGAACTCAGTATGCGAGTTATTACCTTAAAGATGAAGCGAGTTTCTGGTGGGAATCTTCGAAGGCGTTGCTGGAAGGAAAGGACTTATCGTGGGAGAAGTTTACTGAAATGTTTCTGGAGAAGTATTTGCCAAGTTATATGCAAGATCAGTTGGAGATAAAGTTTTTGGACCTTAGGCAAGAAGATATGTCAGTAGCGGAATATGAGGTGAAATTCTCGGAGTTGTCTAGATTCGTACCTGAGTATATAAATACAGAGGCAAAGAAGGCCAAAAGGTTCCAACAGGGACTTAGGCCGTGGATTAAAAATCAAGTTGTGTTGTTGGAGATTAAGAATTATGCCGCCTTGGTGCAGAAGGCAATGATAGTGGAAGGAGAGCGTGAAGCTGCAAAAAGAGAAAATGAAGGAAGGAAAAGGAAGTTTGAAAGCTCGGAGCAAGAGCAAGAAGTTCAAAGTTTAGAGGGAAGTTTGGAAAGAATGGTGGAGGTCAGAACCAAAAGTTTCAAAAGTTTAAGCCTGGTAATGGAGCCCAGAAGAACCGTTTTCAGAAAGCAGGACAACCGGGGGGATAATAGACCTCATATTCAAGAGTGCAAGGTTTGTAGGAAGAGACACCCGGGAAGGTGTAACAAGTTGAATGTGACATGTTTCAAGTGCAATCATAAAGGACATTACTCATCAGAGTGCCCGAATGGAGCAAAGAAGCCTGACTTGGCTTGTTTAAAATGTGGAAAGGTTGGCCATATGGCCAGAAGCTGCAAAGAGCCTGTTCAGAAGGCCAATGTTCTTAGAATTTCTGGACCGCCGCCTCTCCCAACACCAACAGCTCAACCCAGAGCTAGGACCTTCAAAATGACAATGAAAGATGCTGTGCAGGATATGGATGTGGTGGCAGGTATGCTCGTTATAAAATCAGTAGAATTAAAAGTATTGATGGATTCTGAAGCAACTAGATCTTTTATTTCTAAAAGTATTCTTGATAGACTTGATTGTGTTGCGCACCCTCTGGAAACTAAATTGATTATAGAGGTAGCAAATCAAGAGAAAGTCATTGTTAATAAGGTTTATCCCGATTGTGATGTGGTTATAGAAGGTCAGCACTTTTCAGCTGACTTAATTCCTTTTAAGTTAGGAGAATTCGAGGTTCTATTAGGAATGGATTGGTTTTCAAACCACGAGGCGCAAATAGAGTGTAAAAGTAAGAAGGTGAGGTTAAGGACCAAGGATGGTGATAAAGTGATATTCAAAGGGAAAAGATAAGAGAAGAAATTTCTAACGACTATCGAGACGAGGAGATTATTACGTCAAGGATGCGAAGTTTATTTGGCTCATATTAAGGACGTGGAGAAAGAATCCGTGAGGATTGAAGATATTCCGGTAGTAAGAGATTTTCCTGATGTGTTTCCAGATGAATTACCCGGACTACCTCCAGATAGAGAGATCGAGTTTACGATTGATTTGGCTCCTGGAACGGAACCAGTATCGAAAGCTCCCTATCGTATGGCGCCAGTCGAGATGAAGGAATTGGCAGCGCAATTGCAAGAATTGTTGGATAAAGGGGTGATTCGCCTGAGTGTATCCTCGTGGGGTGCACCGGTGTTGTTTGTAAAGAAGAAGGACGGAAGTATGAGGTTGTGCATTGATTATCGTGAATTGAATAAGTTAACGATTAAGAATAAGCACCTTCTACCGCGAATCGATAAGTTCGTTATAGTATTTATGATGATATATTGATATACTCCAAGACGGAAGAAGATCATAAGGAGCATTTTAGGATTTCCTTGGAAATTTTGAAAAAAGAAAGGCTGTACGCCAAGTTTTCGAAATGTGAGTTTTGGCTAAAGAAAGTGCAATTTCTTGGACATGTAGTTAATAAGGAAGGAATCAAAGTAGATCCAGCCAAGATAGAAGCTGTGATGAATTGGGAAAGACCCAAGACTCCTACAGAGGTTAGAAGTTTTCTGGGATTAGCCGGAACTATAGAAGGTTTGTGCAAGATTTCTCTAAGATTGCTGTTCCACTGACTAAGTTGACAAGGAAGAACGAGAAGTTTGTGTGGACGGATAAATGCAAGGAAAGCTTTCAAGAATTGAAGAAGAGATTGGTAACCGCCCCAGTGCTGGTGTTACCAGATGATAAAGGAGAATTTGTGATTTTTAGCGATGCTTCGTACAAAGGAGTCGAATGTGTGTTAATGCAACACGGGAAGGTAATAGCATATGTGTCAAGGCAACTAAAGCCGCATGAACAGAAGTATCCTACGCATGATTTGGAATTGGCAGCAATTGTGTTTGCCCTTAAAATTTGGAGGCATTATTTGTACAGGGAAAAGTGTGAGATCTATACTGATCATAAGAGTTTAAAGTATATTTTCACTCAGAAGGATTTGAATATGAGACAAAGAAGATGGTTAGAATTGATCAAAGATTATGATTGTGCAATAAATTATCATCCTGGAAAGGTGAATATGGTAGCAGATGCTTTAAGTCGCAAGGAAAAATTGAATATGTTAACGTCATCAGAGGAATTGATCAAGGATTTTGAAAAGATGGAAATAGAAGTGCAGACTCCGGAAGTTGGAGGTGAAGCAATGTATGCTATGTCATTTCAACCTGAAATTTTGGAAAAGATTAGATGTTGTCAAGAGCAATTGATGAATCGCGAAAAGGATAAGTTTTCAGGAGAGGTAATAAAAGCTCAAAAGGATGAAAGAGGAATATATCGTGTTAACTCACGTATTTGGATACCTAACATTGTGGAGCTAAAGCATGAAATTTTAAAGAGGCGCATAACTTGAGATTTTCGATTCACCCCGGAAGTACGAAAATGTACAAGGATTTAAAAGAAAGTTATTGGTGGCCAAACATGAAAAAAGAAACTGCGGACTGGATAAGTAAGTGTTATACGTGTCAAAGAGTAAAAGCGGAACATTAGAGACCAAGTGGATTGCTTCAACCACTGGACATACCAGAATGGAAATGAGAACATATCGCGATGAATTTTGTGGTAGGATTACCAAAGACCAAGTCTAATCATGATGCAATTTGGGTGGTAATCGATTGATTGACGAAATCAGCGCATTTCTTGCCGATAAACGAAAGGTTTTCATTAGAAAAGTTGGTCAAATTGTATTTGGATGAGATTGTGATGCGTCACGGAGTTCCAGTATCTATCGTGTCTGATAGAGACCCGAGGTTTAACTCGAGATTTTGGCGACAATTTCCTGAGCATTTGGGAACTAAGCTGAAAATGAGTATGACATATCATCCGCAAACTGACGGACAAAGTGAAAGGACAATACAGACGATCGAGGATATGTTGCGAACCTGTGCAATAGATTTCAAAGGAAATTGGGACGATCATTTGCCATTGATTAATTTTTCCTATAACAACAGTTATCACGCAAGTATTGGCATGCCGCCTTATGAAGCGTTGTATGGAAGAAAGTGCAGATCCCCTACATATTGGGGCGAAGTTGGTGAGCGCAAAATAATTGGCCCAGAGCTAGTTTAACAAACAAAAGAAAAGGTGGAAATGATTCGAAAAAGATTAATTACTGCTCAAGATCGACAAATGAAGTATGCGAATCGAGAACGAAAAGATGTGCAATTCGAGCCTGGAGACAAAGTCTTGTAAAAGATATCTCCTTGGAAAGGTTTAACCAGATTTGGAAAGAAAGGGAAGTTGAGTCCTAGGTTTATTGGACCATTCGAAGTACTGCGACAAGTTGGAAAAGTGGCCTATGAATTAGCGCTACCTCCGTAAATACAATATCTTCACAATGTATTTCATGTATATCTTCTAAAGAAGTATAATATTAATGCAAGCCATGTGATTGAATTGGAACCAGTGGAAATCCAACCAGATTTGTCTTATGTGGAACAACCAGTTCGAATCCTAGATCGGAAAGAGAGAACGCTTAGAAATAAAGTTGTACCTCTAGTTAGAGTGTTTTAGAGAAATCTATTAGTGGAAGATTCAACTGGGGAATTAGAAAGCGAAATGCAAGAAAAGTATCCCCATCTATTTACTTAGACTAGATTCCGGGGACAGAATCCCTTTAAGGGGGTAGATTGTAACAACTGGGAATTTCGCGACGTAATTAAGTGAATAAAGTATGATTTTATGGTATAATTATAAATTATGTGATTAAGTATTGATTAATTTTCTTTATTGTATATTAGTATCTGGGAGCATAGTTAGATTCGTTCCAATTTAAAGAGTCAGCTTAGAGGTTAAGCTGTGTTGTCGGGCCGTTCGATAGAACGGAACCCGTCATAAAAAGGGATTAAAGTGTTTAAATGTGAAATATGTGTGTTTATGGGAAAAGAAATGTTTGAGTAAGTATTACGTTCTAGTGACGTGTCGGTTGGTAAACATAATTGTAAAGCGTAATTGAAACGCTGAGCGTCGGGCCGTCAGGCAGAACGTGACCCGGTACGCGAAAAGAGGAATAATATTAAAAAGGGGAAAATTATAATGTCAAATATGAGTTGTGATGTGTGGATATATGTGCTTGCTTGCCTGTATGCATGATTACGTGATCTGTTAATTTTTAAACAAATTTAAGAGAATTATTTGATTTAAAATAAGGATTATTGGACCTTTATGCATTTTTATAAAATTATTCGAGAAGGGTCAAGGCATGAAATTTGTTTTGTTATCTTCAAAATAGTCCTAGAGACTTTCTAAAAGTGATAGACGGATTTATTTCGTGATCGTTGCATTTTTAAATGATTTTATGGAATTAAAATGCTATTTTCAGCATAAACTTGTAAAATCCGTAATAAATCAATCGTTTGCTCAAAAATTATTCCGAAAATATGGCTGGAAAGCTAATTTCGAATCCTATATTTTAATATTGATATTTCTTCCATTTTCATCTTTTATGAGAGAACTATATAATTTTCAAATTCGTTTTGGGAATGAGAATAAAAGAAATGAGAAGTAAAAA
The DNA here is from genome assembly GCF_009905375.1 of Apium graveolens. Taxonomy (NCBI): domain Eukaryota; kingdom Viridiplantae; phylum Streptophyta; class Magnoliopsida; order Apiales; family Apiaceae; genus Apium; species Apium graveolens. Next base: position 10,218 of record NW_027417323.1, on the reverse strand, counting down.
TCTATTTGTGGCATAATTACCATTCTACCCTTTCCATACCATTATAAAAAGCCACCCACCATTCTCTTTTTTTCCCCTTCTTCCCCCACTTCTCTTCTTTCTCTCTTTTTCCTCCCTCACTCCCGAGGTCTCTCGCTCTCTCTCTCTCTCGGCTCTCTCTCCATCTTTCTTCTCTCTCTTACATGCAACCACAAAAACTCATCCAAATTCAAAGATATTGTCATCTATAGCCTTCATTTTCGATATTATACTCATACACCACTTGCATGTAAATGTTTATATAAGTTTCATAGTTCCATCTCCTTGGTTGTGTTCAAGAAAATGTAATTTCTTGATATATGATCATAAGAGAGTCTAAAGTGATTTTTATGGTTTAAAACTCAAAGAGGAGACCCGTTATGGGCACTCTTAAGTTCAACCACCACCGATCGTGATCCAAGGAGAGCCAGTGGAATTTTAGGAGTGTGATGTACTTAGTGAAATGATGTGTTCTTGTGAAAGTAAAACTTGCATGTTTGATATTTGATTGATTCTTGAGTTTTGATGGTAAATAAAGTTTTATGTTTAGAAAATGGGAAATAAGGTTAATTGCTAAGTGATTTTGGTGTTTAGATGATTGAAAAGGGATGCATGTCATAAGAATCTATATGCATGTCAATAGAAGTCATTGCATGTCAATGTTCTAAGTTTCTTTTGGTCTTGAACCTTTGTAAGGTTCGAATTTTCTTAAAAGATATGTGGAAAAAAAGATTTTTGATATGTGATAGTATGAATGGTAGCATTAGAATGATTCAAGTGATTTGATTTGGTTTTGTGCTAATGTTTGGTTCGAATTTGTGAAAATAAAAAGGAGGAGAATAGTTGTTTGCTTAAGTTGTTTAAGGTATAAGAATCAAGGAACCTTTTTGTCTTGATTAAATGATTTTAGTTCGAATTTTTACTTCTTAAAAATGGATTTTTGATTTTGATTCAAGTTTACAAAAGGGTTTTGATTTGAAGGTTTAAACTTGCTTCGGTTTTTCTATGAAAAAGGTTTGGAAGGATGAATTTTGGCTTGAAATATATATTATAAATGATCCCTATCCTTGCATGTCAATTTGTAGTGTTGCATGTGTTGTTTCTTGAGGAATTCGAATGGAATAAGTAGAATTTATAGAAATTAAGATGGATTATGTGCTTAAAGTTTTACTTATGCATTCCATGATGAATTGGAGTTAGATTTGGATGAAATAAGTATTGCATGTTAAGATGAAAGGTTGTATTTGAAAATATTAGATTCTAAAAGCATTATTGGACCTCTTGTTTGTGTTATGTGATAAAGCCGAATGGTTTATGGTTATAAAAGTAATTGATTTGAATCCTATATCTTACCAAGTCAATGCATGTGAGATTTCTAAGAATTATGTGGATTATTTGTTTGTTTTGGTTCGAATTAAGTGATGTAAAAAGGAGGTTTTTGAGTCATCTTGATATGAGATTATGTATTGATATGGTAACTCGAGTATAGAGTTTGAAATACAAGGATTAAATGCTATATGTCGTATTCGCATCATAATGCGTGATTCGAAGTCTATATGGTTAAAAGTATACGAGTTATGGTATATACATGTTGTGTGATTATAATTGAGTATATAAATACCCTTAGGGTATTGCGATTACGGGAAATGTTAAGCGTTCTGGGAACGTGAAGTGGGAATCTAATTAAGGTTTTGGTTTTGATTGTAGATTCGGAGCGTGAGGGCATTCAGGCTAGAAAAGGGAAAAGTATACTAGGTGGCAGTAGTTCAACCTTTGAGAAACAGGAAAGCGAATTCAGGCAAGTAACTCTATTTACTTGAGTAAATGGTTATAAAGAGGATATTGTTTATGCCATGTAGAGTATTGAACTGTTAAAGTAATGTACCCCTGTTATTGATTCTTGAGATACCTTGTCATTGATATTGTGAACTTGTTATTGATAAGCTTATTGATCCAACCCCTTTGGTAACCCCTTTTTCCTATTCTGATTACCTTTTATACCATGAACTGTTGTAAACCCTATAAGTACCTTTACGAACCTCTTGTAATGATTCTTCATTCCTTGTTTACCTTGTACTCTATTGATCCTTGAAACGGTTTTGATTTCCCTAACTTGAGTACCTTATTATCATTTAATCAAGATCCCTAGAATTGAACTTTGCTTATCCTTGATTCATTTCCTTAACTTTGAATTCTTGAAATTGAACTTAAGAATGAGTTTCGACTTGAAAGAGTCTGAATGATTTCATATTCTTGGTAATGATAAAATGAATTTAATAAAACCCTTCTTTTCCAACACAAGGTTTTCCAAACGAATTCCTGATGAATTGGATTGAGACATAAGAGACTATTGGGACTAGTCCAGTCATATAAAGAGGCTAACGGGGCTAGTCCAGTTAAGGCTGAAATTATGCCATAGGTACCTTAAAGACCGAATGGAGGTCGGTACGGGCTGATCACCCGTATTAATATGAATTAAAAGTTAAAGTAATGCAATCAAGGGTTCCATAATTATTGAAATTTTATTCGGTGAATGATTCTTTGAAAATGAAATGGTATATAATGCTTTGAAAAGAGTTGATTGTGATATTGATTAGCTTACAGCTTATGAACCCTGATTTTGATTCTAATATCAACCGTATAATTGATTCCCAATGATGAAAAGATTCTCGCTTTCCATTTGAAAGATCAATTGTGATCCTCTTAATGATTTGTGATGAATGTCTGCTTTCACCCTATCTTGAGCCTTGTTCCTTGGAAGCCCAAAGCTTTCTCTTCATACCCCTTTCATAGCCCAAAAGATAGAAATCTGCCACCTATAAATGATAAAGTAGAATTCCCTGAGATCATTAATGTATATTGTGGATTTTGTATCGTAGAACTGCTTTATAGTTACTTGCTGAGTTTTATACTCATATGTTTTGTTTAATCTAACCATGGTAGTTAAGCAAGAAGATGGCCAGGATTAGGCGCACTGCTTGTAAGAGCGTACCTGGTGGTCCCTACCGTGTTGAGGGCTTCCGGTTGCCAGAGCAGGTAGTACAGGTTTTGAGTGAGCAAGCGCTTAGCCGAAAAGTTGTAAAGATACAATGGGTTATCTATCGGTTCCATGTCGGAATCGATTATGTAATTTTGGTTTTATTTTAGGTTGTAAATTATATTCTATGGTTGATAGTTGTAATCTTATCTCATACTTTATCCTGTTTGATCCTGTTAGTAGCTAATCGAGGTTTATGCTTATTTAATTCCATAGATTAGAGGTGTGTGGGTCCTCATTTCCTAACCCCGAGATTGAAGGCGTCACAATTTGACGCCTAGCCTTATTCACAACTAGCAATGAAATCCAAGTTTTTCTCCAGTTTAAAAATTCAGTGTTCTTTTGTCATTACGAGAATACCAAAAATTCTAGATATAAATAAGTGATTAAATCTCAACAAATAAACAAGTATGATCATGATCTAGCTCAAAAGCAATCCTATAAGACTTGTGATTTTTTTTTCTGGCATGCAAATCAAATTTTTTTCTGGCATGCAAATCAATTCATCAAGACTTAAACAACCCTCTATTCGTCATCACCACACTCAAATTAACATCAACCAATCAATCGGAAACAGCTCAACCTAAGGGATCTTGTTATATGCATGTGCATGCAACTATATGAACTCACATAAAAACACAAACAAATATGTCTTATATGAACAATCAAGCAAAAAATATGAATGAAATACAACTAAACATGCAACATGAATCTATATGAATCTATATGGACACACACAAACTAATCCTTACATTATCACCCCCAAACTTAAAATTTTCGATATCACCATTGAAGGTAATAATAAGGATTTGAGGCATACCTAGTCGTCAGAAAAATCACCCTTCTCGGGTGGAGTATCAGGTGGCGGATACACAGAATCAGCACAAAACACCGGCCAATCAACCTCAACACCAGTGGCTCGGAAAGTAGTGCCCAAAGCCTGTGTCAAGTCGGCCGCAAAACGACTGTGCATATCATGCATCGCATCCATGCGTCTGGCCAATCTCTAGAACTGTGCATCGCCAAGCCCATAACCATCACATGCCTCCTGCTGAGCACGCGAAGAACTAGCCTCTCCACGAGTGGCTCTCCAAACTGCACGCCTAACCGGAGAAGAACAACCAGCATAAGTCTGATCGGCTGGCTGGCCTCCTGGAAGATGGTCATAAGTGTAACCCATACCCTTCTCATCAGCTTTTCCTCCATACCACTCCTGCATAAGTAAGATCGTGGAGCTATCAATAGGAGCACTTAACATCTCCAACTGCTCCAACTCGGCCCAACGAACACCCACCGAAACACAAAACTTCGTCACAATAGAGGCATGAGGAATCGCCCCCGATGTCCTACTTTGAAAAAATTGCAGCATATTCTGATATATCACTTGGCCGAGATCCACATACTCTTCATTCAAGATCCCCCAAAGTAAAATAGCACGATCAACAGTAACATCATGCTGATGCAAAGAAGGCATAATATTTTGTACACAAAAAAGCATTCCATGCCCGAGCATACCTATTCATGCATGCAGCCGGAAAAGTGAGCAGCTCATTCGTGCCCTTCTTGCACTTTCACTATGTTCCCGGAACACACAATTAAGCCATAATATAATCAAGATCCGAGTCATCCCTAGACTTGTTCACCCAGTCGTCTTGTATCGGCTTTCTCGTGGGTTGATTAATGACCCAACGAATAGCCTCGGGATGATAATCCACCGTCAACCCACGAACCACAGAAAACCCATTCTTGTCCGCTCTAGCATTCGCGTAGAACTCGCGCATGATGCTTATCAGGACAGCGGCAAGAACCTTGTAGAAAGTCTGCCAACCTAACTCCGTAATCATCTCCAAGAGCTTTCCATCCCTCACTGTGGGTAAGAAACTCCTCTCCTTCGCAATTGATTTGGACAAAAATCTCGTAAACTCAACCTGAGCATCCAGAGAAGAAAACATGTTTTCCGCTCCACCTGCACTCTAATCACTAGAGCTGCTACTCACCATGGCTCTTGATCTTTTGGGTGCCATTAGAACAATAGAAATTTTGTGTGTATGTAGTGTATAGAAGAAGCTAGGGTTTTTGTTGTGTATATGTTGTGTACTTGATGATTACATGAACAAAACACCTTAGTAGATTTTACTTAGTGAAATAATGTAGCACTCGACGGATAAGATTTATAGTCCCGACGGATGACTCATTATAGTCCCGACGGATGATGACTTATTATCCATCGAGTGAGTAGCTTATGTAACAATAAGTCTGTAGCACATTTCTGCATTAACCATTTTATAGATTCTGTAAGTAGTATTCAAGTATGTTGACTTCAACTAGATATGCAGAATAGGTTGATTAATTGTACATAAATGATGTCTTGTAATTCTGCATAAATGAAATGAAGTCAAGTGCCAGTTTGCTACCCGACGGATAACCTACAATGAAGTCGACGGATGATCAAATAGACAACCCGACGGATGATCATGAACCCGACGGATAAAGAATTCAAATATTTGTTGACAGTGACAACATAGTCACATGTGTCGAGTGGATGCAAATGGAGTGTGGTAGCCAATTCAACTCGGTTTTCGAGAACAAAGAAGCATTGCCATTTCCATGCTATTATGAAGATATTCAAAGATGCTGGAATAGAGTAATGAAGTAGCATTATAATAGACTAGATAATTTTTGTTTTATTATCTTGTCTTATTACTTTGTAATCTTGTTGATATATATAAACCAAGTAGTAGCAACTAAGAAACTATCGATCTAAGCAAGAAAGCAGAGAAACATTTGTAAGAAGGATTCTTAGCATTTTTATGTAGTCTTAGAAGTTCAATTGTTGTAAGCAGCTGTGAGCATTTTTGCACACAGGGTTCTCTCGATATATAACATATATCTCTGGTGGAATCATTCAAATCCACTAGAGAGTTTTTAAAGACTCTTGTTTTTAATTACTTGTGTTTTGATTCACTTAAGTTTTTATTCCGCATTATGCTAATCAATACACTTATATTTATATTTGAGTTAGAACATTTTATTTCAAGAAAAAGTTTCAAGAATTCCATTCAACCCCCCTTCTGTAATTCTTATCATATTGTTAAGGGACTAACAATTGGTATCAGAGCAAGCTCTTAACTTACAAAGAGTTTAAAAATCAAAACAAAACAGCAAGATGAACAAGAAGGATGTTGGAGTCAAGATCCCTTTTCTAGATAAAGATAATTACCATCATTGGAAGGTAAAGATGCATCTTTATTTGCTTTCTCAAGATGAGGCCTATGTTGACTGCATAGAAAGAGGCCCTCATGTTCCAATGAGAGCAGCAACAGGAAACGAGCCATCAGTCCCCAAGCCAAGGCATACATGGTCTGATCCTGACATTGAACAAGTCAGGAAGGATAAAAAGGCCATGAACATCCTGTTTAATGGAGTTGATGGAGATATGTTTGACAACATTATCAACTGCAAAACTGCCAAGGATGTTTGGGATACAATACAGATAATCTGTGATGGCACTGAGCAAGTTAGGAAAAACAAGATGCAACTCTTGATTCAGCAATATGAGCATTTTCACAATGAAGAAAGTGAGTCTCTCACTGACATTTTTAGTAGGTTTCAAAAACTACTAAATGCTCTAAAGTTGCATGGAAGGGTCTATCAGACAAAAGACTCCAATCTGAAACTCCTTAGATCTCTTTCAAAAGAATGGAAACCGATGACAGTCTCATTAAGAAACTCACAAGATTATAAGGAGTTTACTTTGGAGAGACTGTATGGCATCCTGAAAACCTATGAGCTTGAAATAGAGCAGGATGAAAGGATGGAGAGAGGAAAGAAGAAAGGAGGATCCATTGCACTAGTTGCTGAGTTGGAAAAGGAGAAGGAAGTAAAGATGGAAGCTATTGAATCAACTTCAAGGGTTTGTGAGAAAAAGGACAAGGGGCTTGCAGTAGAAAGTGAAGATTCTGAAGGGTTTTTAGCACATAAACGCAACGAAAACGTAAATTTAAATCTTAAAAAAAACCGAAACCCTCCGCAGGATCCATGCGAAAAATAATATTTAATTCGTAGTTCAGTATGTTTACCTTAAGAAGCTTTACGTTAATGGAAAGATGGAGGTCTTTAATAGCGATCCAAGAACGATGAGCGGAGATCCCTAACAGCTGCTTCTCAAGTGTGAAGCACTCCACCGGTATCCACCAAGAGATCAATGTAATGGAGGAGGAAGGGGTGGGAGAATTAGGGTTTTCTTAACTTTTTAGGTTGAGGCAAAATAAGGGTTTATAATAGTATATTTATAGGCAAAATTTTCAGCTGAAAATATTCCCATAAAAATTATTAATATTAACCCTTTATTCTTATTAACCTATTAACTAATAATTAAAATACCTTTTAATTATTAATCCTTTTTCTAAATACTTTAGAAATAATTCTCTCACTTGATTTAATTTCTAAAATTAAATTCTTAATTAATAATATTAAGAACTTTTCTTAATTGATTTATAATTAATTAAATCTCATTTAATCAATTATTAAATTTTCTAATTAATTATTTATTTCACAAATAAATAATTACCAGCCATTATTAATTAATTCCTCCACCATTAAATCATTCTCTTTTATGGTATGACCCTGTAGGTTCAATATTAAGCCGGTAGTAGAAATAAATAATAATAAAACTATTTTATCATTATTTATATAAATTCTCTAATTCATTAAATATGATTAATTAATTAATCATATTTATTCTACATCGTGAGGGATACTTCTCAGCATATCGCGACTATCCGGATAATACGAATTCACTGCTTAGAATACCAAGAACCCATTCAATGAGTAGTTACCGTATAATCAATTCCTTCCACCCTGCAATGTCACGATTAAATGCAAGGCATGGAACTTGTGTCAAGCCTATCTTATTTAATCATTTGGTTTCCCATTCACTATGCTTAGTTCTATTTAATGTAAATTAGAAACTCCTTCTAATTTCATTCATTCTGGCCAGAGATTCCTGAACTAGCATAAGTGGATCAATATTGAACATTCTCTTCCTTCACTGGAAGGGTAGATCCTTATTGATCATTCACTATCTTCGTGTACAAATTCCTATACCCAGTAGAGCCCTTATAATTGTCCCTGGAGACTAAGAACTAAACCAAAGCATAGTTCAGTGTACACAAGATGACTATGATGACCTCAAGTCTAAGGATACTTGTACAACTATCACTATATGAACAACTGCTGACACGTGAGTGAACTCCATCAGTTGTTCAGCTGTATGAGTCATGTTCAGTGAACTTATTCTATAATAAGCACCTACATACTACCACACAAATGTCTATGAGAACAGACATCCTTCATAATGAAGCAAGCATAGTATGTACCGATCTTTGCAGATTACCAATTACCAGTTAGTAATCCTACGACCAGGAAATATTTAAGTTTAGAGTTATCATCTTTTAGGTCTCATTATTATGATCTCATCATAATCCATAAAAAGCTTTACTCTAAACTATGGTATATCTTATTTAAACACTTAAATAGATAAAGCCCGCAATAAAACCAAAACAAGTCTTTTATTAATATCAATGAAATCAAAACATATTACATAAAAGTTATTCCTAAATCATCATTCATGATTGGACTTAGGACACATCTCTTTCAATCTCCCACTTGTACTAAAGCCATTCACTCTGGTATCTAATACCCATCTTGTCTTTATGACGATCAAAGTGACTTTGAGAAAGTGGCTTTGTGAGTGGGTCTGCTACGTTGTTATGTGTGTCAACTCTCTTGACGTCTCCTCTTTCAATACAATAAAGAAATGTTACCGCGCTCCCACTAACCTTTTTGTAGACACATGGTTCATCTATGTTTTTTGATAAAACCAAACTCTTTGATTGTCTCATCAAAACGGATGTTCCATCTACGAGAAGCTTGCTTTAAACCATATATGGTTCGCAGCAGCTTACACACTAGGTGTTCATTTCCCTTGAAAAGAAAACCCTCTGGCTGTGTCATATACACTTCCTCTTCAAGTTTCCCATTGAGGAAGGCCGTTTTCACGTCCATTTGCCAGATCTCATAGTCGTAGTAAGCAGCAATCGCAAGCAAAATCCGAATTGATTTTAACAGGGCTACAGGCAAAATTTTTTCATCAAAGTCAATCCCTTGCCTTTGTCTGAATCCTTTTTCCACGAGCCTGGCCTTATAGGTCTCCACCTGCCCATCTGCTCCAATCTTTCTTTGTATACCCATTTGTACCCAATAGGCTTAACACCTTCAGGCGCCTCAACCAGAGTCCATACTTGGTTGGTATACATAGATTCCATTTCGGATTTCATGGCACTATGCCATTTCTCTGAGTCAACACTACTCATAGCCTCATTATAAGTCACAGGGTCGTCATCATCAATGATTGACAACTCATTGTCATTCTCAATGACAAGGCCATAATACCTCTCAGGTTGGCGAGACACTCTCCCTGACCTACGAATGGGCTGTTCCACAGAAGGTTGTTCAGTCTGAACAGGTGTTTCCACTTGATCCGTAGTAGTTTGTGCTTCTTGAACTTCATCAAGTTCAATTTTGCTCCCACTGTTTCCTTCAAGGATAAACTACTTTTCCAAGAAGGTAGCATGTCTGGAGACAAACACCCGATGATCGGTGTAAAAGTAATACCCTAAAGTCTCTTTAGATATCCCACAAAATTACATTTTACAGATTGAGATTCCAGCTTATCTGGGTCAACTTTCTTGACATAAGCTGGACATCCCCAAATCTTAACGTGTTTAAGACTCGGTTTCCTTTCTTTCCATATCCATATGGAGTTTGAGGAACAGATTTGGAAGGCGCCTTATTCAGTAAATATGCTGAGGTTTCCAATGCATAACCCTACAGGAATACTGGAAGATTCGCATAGCTCATCATGGACCGAACCATGTCTAACAAAGTTCGATTTCTCCTTTCAGATACCCCATTCAACTGTGGAGTATATGGAGGAGTCCACTAGAGACTATACCATTTTCTTTGAGATAAGCTAGAAACTCTCCATTCAAGTATTCACCACCTCGATCTGATCGAAGAGTTATAATAATATGTTTGGTTTGTTTCTCCACTTCATACTTATATTCTTTGAACTTTTCAAAGGCTCCAGCTTGTGTTTTCAA